>NC_138866.1:80068293-80080793 GCF_965194805.1 Balaenoptera borealis
TACAACTGAAGAAATGTATCTTTTAACTGTCTCATTACATAAAGAATTCATAGTGAAGTTAACGTCCGCATAATTTAATGATATACAGATTTTAATTACATAGTACACTGTTAATTGTACAGCTATTTTTAGATCAGGCTACTAACTTGTTCATTTAAATGAATAGCTCATTTGCTTGAGGGACAAAAATAAAGGTTTTCTTGAAGACCTAGGGAATTTTGAGACCTCTGTAAAAATATTCTTACCTGGTAGGATATCTTTATGGTATTTGTCTTTCCTTAAAATGAGACTGACCTGTACTTTACCTTCATTGCTTATTAGGTTGTCTGACACATAGAATTTTGACCTTTTTTTTTTTTTTTTTTTTTGGTAATTAATAAAGTGTAAGAAAGATCTCTGTGTTGGATAACGGGCAGGAATTGAATAGCTGTGTTTTCCTTGAAAGTTGTTGAGATTTTTCTCAAGAGAATTAGACGCAAGTTATTTCTGAATAGAAGCCCTGTCCCTGGCTGTAATTAGTCACATGGGCTTGGTTCCCAGGAAGTGTTCCTTTCAGTGTACTGAAAGTGTGTGAATTTTCATATTGTCTAACTTACCTTGAAATTCCATCTCTGCTTCCCCATTGACCGTTCTCCTAAAATTTAAGAAATCTAACGTTTAGTTTGTTCTTTTCCCATTAGATTAGGGAGCCTGCCAAAAAAGAGCACAGGTTCATGCCTGAGTACCATCTCCCTTTCCATGAATCTTTCCAATCCTGGTCAACACTTTTAATGACTTAGAATTAACTGCTTTCTAATTATGCACTGCGGCAGACACGATGGTGTGGTATGGGTCTTTGCCAGCAAAGGGAAACATGGGAGATATAAATGAGCAGGCTGCCAGAGGGAATTATTAGAAAGGCTTCTTGAAGTCATCAACTTGCAAAGCAGAGACTTATCCCTGTCTCACTGACCACTACAAACTCGGTCATACCACCTGCAGTATCACCTTTAAAAGCATCCATTTTTCTTTCTTTATATAACGTAAGACACTTGTGATCTTGCCAGGTTTTCTAGCTACCCCAGCAAATTTTGGTAGGTCTTTGCTGCCATTAACCTTCTCCCCTGACCTTGAGTTGGAGTCCTCTCTTTACCTATGACTCAACTCTCAATGTCATCTGACATGCAGGGCCCCAGTAAGACAGGAGAGCTCAGCTTCATTATGTGGCCCTATATTTGCTCTACCTGGAGCACTAAGTGTCTTGAAACTTTAATTGCCAATATTTGAATTGGAGGGACATCTAGGAGGGAGGAAAACTTGAGGTCAATTCTTATAAATATGATGCCTCAATCTGGAACATTTCACATTACTTTTGAGTACCATGGGAATAGTGCTGGAGAATAGCCAGGTAATTACGAGCCCAACTGGCTAGTACGTTCATATCATGGCTCCACCACTAACTAGGAGTGGGACTTTGGGCAAATTATGTAAATTCCCCATGCCTCAGTTTCTTCATATCTAAGATGAGGATAGCCACCTTGTGAGTACATACTGAGAATTCAATGAATTAATGCATGTGAAGGGTTTAGAGTGGTGCCTGGTACACAGTAAACACTCAGTAAATGTTGGCTGTTATTCCTTTGCAGAAGTGGACACTTGTTATAGGGTAGACTGAGTAACCCCACCTTCCTGAATGCTCAGCTGACTTTGTATAGTGTTTCTGAAATTAGAAATTTGGGTACATTTACAGTTTTACCATATCCACATAGTGTACCACATGTACTAATAATAAATATGCTATATTTACCTGATATTTTTTAAATGTCATTTATTTAATTATATTTTCAAAGGGAAATTTATAATTCCACGTTAAATAATAAACTGGGCTTTCTTGCCATAAATAGAAAGTACTTGTTAAAATAACGTATAACTGTTCAAACAATTATTTTGTGTCCTAGTAAAGTCACTTCTCCTATGCCAGTGTTAAGCCCTCTTCTCTTTGGGAGACATGGCATTAGATGTTGTCAACACTTATCTAAAGACCCATTGTGTCCTATGGCCTCTTAGTCTACATTTTCTGAAAACAGTTTTTTAAAAAGCCTACTCATCTATAATAATAAAAGCTCAAATTAAGTCAAATCCATTTTAATACCTAAAAATTGCTGTAACAGTAGGGAATTGGATTTTGAGTAGTTCGTTAATAATTCGGTCAGCAATTTATTGAGTAGCTATTTGTGCAGAGCAACTTTGAGGTGATAGCTGAGAAATATTTTTGCTTTTAGGCAGCTTGTCAACTATCCTGACGCAAGCAGTTCCTTAGCTGTCTTTGTGAACCATGCATTCTCAAAGATGGTGATGTGGCATAGCCAGATATCAAGTATATCTGCGGCATTAAAATTTCATTGGGGAGCAGTTAAGAAAAAAACGTCTGAAAGTGTCCTGAGGCGGCCATAATGAAACAAACTAAAAAGAGGTGAGGAAAGATTGATGTAAACCAAACATAGGGCCACAATGCAATCTGAAACCTTACAGCTTCAGAACCAGTAATAAACTTATAAGAATTATTTCTCATCTTCTTGGTGTGACCACAGGATTAGCCTAACCCTCCAGGTAAAAACCCTCAGATATGTAAAGATAACATTGAGGAAGTATGATATCTTTTTTCTGTACTGTGCTAAGCATTATTTTTTTCCTTCAGATTTTGTTTTCTTTGGGCTATCATGGTTTCAAGTCTAGTCCTGATCAATCTTCTGTCAACAGGTGACAAAGTAATATTTAATAAAGTGCCAAATGATCGATAGACAATGAGTTCACTCCACCCCACAATATGAGGGAGAGGAGAACAAGAAGAATTAAGGGAAAACTTTACTGGAGGAGGTGAGAATTGAACTGAGCTTTGAAGTTTTGGCCAAGGGAAAGATTCAAAAGAACATTCCAGATTTGGACAGTGGAGTCTGGGGTGGAATTAAATATGTACTTGGCATTAACCACATGCTGAATAAATTTCTGTTGAATGTTTGTTCGTTGAATAAGAGTTGATGGTGTATGATGGCTGTAGAGCTGCAAGTTGCCTGAGACAAGAATCTGATCAGTGTGAATATTCATGCTTTGGAGACATCTTCCTCTTGTCCTTATGTAATACTTTTTTGATGACTCTAGTTCAAGTTATTTCTTACACAATTATGTGCTAGTTAGAGAGCAAAATTGTAATTTGTCCCTATAGGGTTCCCTAATGTTAAAAGATATTTCTTATTCAGATTGTCAAATGGGATCAGACTGCTTTAGAGATCACTCCTGTGCTACAGGAGAGCTAGCGAGCTGCCTGGAATTCTCGAGGGGAGTAGTTCCAACTGCAAGAGAAAGTAGGCTCCTGTAGGCCACTGGCAATATTGAAATTGTCCAGAAAAGACACTGGCAGGCCAGCTCCATGGAGGTGTAACTTGAGACCTTCATGACCTTGATATCCAAAAGCCTTAAACCAGCACTTGAAGAAGAGATTAAATTCTAGCTGGTATTTTAGGCTTTGCCATTCTGGAGCTCAGCCTCTGGAGCAGCCACGTGAAGAAGCAGAACTCCTGGTGTGTTTTGGGAGCAGCTGTCTTCCCCATCCAGCTTTTCAGCTGCAGGGATTGTTTTTTTTTTTTTTTCTTTGTTTGTTTTTTCAGTGGAGGGAGAACCAGGTTCTAACACCACTGTGCTGTCTGCACTTGAATTTTCCTTCCAAATGACCCGTCTCATCTTTATCCCTGTATCATCCATCCCTCACTTCATCTTGTTTTCACTCCTGACTGCTGCTATCCAGTGTATAGTCAGCCCCATGCTGGCTCACTTATCATGCTTAAATCCATTTGTGACATCGGATTAGAGGTCCCATGTATATATGGTCTTGTCTTTGTTTCAGTCCAGGTGTAACCTAGGCAGATGGCACTCTTTGCAGTAGGCAGGACTTCCAGGGACCTTAAGAGTGAAGATGATTCACCTGCTTGTTTGCCTCGGTTCCTTTCCGCAGTAGCTGGCCACTTATCTGAGCTTACACTAAGGAAAGGAAGAGTGATAAAAGTGGGTGTGATGTTACTGATTTGGGCAAAGTTGCTACTTGCTTGATTGCTGATGCTTGAAATGCCCTGAGCTGGAGGGAAAAAAAATCTGTCTCTTCTATGGTTATAGGCAAGACTTAAAATACAAACCCCCCATGCAGCGACAACACATTAAGCTTAACACACACACAGGTATAAAGGACTTCTGCCACGTTCTTTCCAGAGAACAGGTTTGATTCTGGATTGTGCACTGAACACACTGAATCCCACAAGGGGGCGCGGCAGGGGAGGGGTGTAAGAAGGGAAATTCTGGCATTGCCGAGTTTTGCCTGTTGAATAGACTCACTTCTGCTGTCTCTCCAAGGCAGTGGCAACATGTGCGTGGTTAAGAGCAGGCTCCTGATTCATTTATACCTCACGAAGTTTTTCTTTTTTTTACCCTCTGGACCATAGAAAGTAACAAATGATTTTGATGATGTGATTTGGGGAGGCAAAAAGCAGGCCACACTGTAATCTAACACCAGCCAAGGCAACAGCCTAACAACTGTAACATCCCAGGTCTCAAACAGCATGTTAGTGCTTTTTGTGTGTTATTTTATTTCATCTTCACAACAACCCTACAAAATAAGCACCAGTGTTAATGCTCTTTTACTGATGAGGGAACTGAAGGTCACAGAGATTAATTAAATTGTTGATATGACACAGCTAGCAGGTGGAAGGGCCAGGCCTCAAACCAAGTCTATCTGATTCTAGACTCAGCGCGTAACCACTGTTCTGTGCTGCCTCTCCATTTGAAAGCATTATAGTGCATAGCTTTGCAAGTTTACCTTTCCTTTAGAAGGCATGTTTTTCCTCTTTTGAGGAAGATGTTAAAAAAAAAACTATGGTCTTGTTGTATGATATCTGAGGCTAGGTCATAAGAAGCCATAAGCTTCTGCCTGGTTCCCTTGGGATGCTTGCTCTTGGAACCTACCTGTCAATTCAAGGGGAAGTTCAAGCAGACTTCAGGGAGGTCCAAATGGAGAGAAACCAAGGCCCCTCTCCCACAGTTATAGCTGACCTCACAGCAAGCACAGATTTGCCAGACCTGAGTCGTCAAGAAAGTGAATCCTCCAGCACCCAGATAATCCACTCCAGTTAACGCCACACAAAGAGAAACTGTCTCCATCGAGTCCAGCCCAAATTGCCAAATAAGGAGCATGTTAAGAAATTGGTGTTTAAAGCCACCGTCCCCTCCACCAAAAAAAAATATGGGTCTGTATTTGAGAAGCCAGTGGAATTGATTCTCAAACCCGCAGAAACAAGTTGTTTTGTTTCCCAAGCCTGTTGATTAGCACAGTGCTTTGGCCTGTGACATGGTAGTAGCAGCCTTTGGAGAGGTCAGGGGAACGATTTATTTCCTAGCCACCAACGACCATTCTCCCATTTCCCTGGCCTAGCCAGACACCATGCAGCAGAGAGGACTTCACGGGTGATTTAGGTGGTTCCATTCTCCAACCTACCTGCATATTTGCCACCTGCCCTTCTCGCTATTGTTTGGGGCTCCAACTTCATGGGAGGACTTTTTTCTTTATATATTTATATAACTTTAACTGCAAAAAAAAAATTAACAAAGAAACAAGCTTTCCCTTGAACTTCTTATTAAAGGGTTTCCAAAAACTTCAGCAACATAACAGAGTGAGTTTTTGTGGCTGGGCTACGTTTCCATGACAAAGACATAGAAATGATAGACCAAAAAATAACAAAAATCTTTTAAAATACATAATCAAGTTCAAACAAAGGAATTCAATCTGTAGTTACAAGAAATGGAGAGAGAATGTATATTCAGAGTGGTGAACAGGGGCTCACACTGTGTAGGTCCATAAGATTTTTTAGCTTTAGATGTAGACATAAAAGGCCGGGGCTGGGATTTTTAACACCCCATAGGGAAAGATGTGCAGCCAGGAGCTGGAACTGAGCTTCTACATATAGCCCAAACCATGAAAAAAAGGGGTAGGAAACTCCACGTGCGTAGAGAAAATGTAAGGAAGCTTGCTTACTGTGTATGGACTTGGGTTGTGGAGTATTAGGAGAGGAGAGAGAAGTTAGAAATAGGTCAGCACCATTTGTGGGTATAGGTTCCGATTTGCATTCTTATTTACTGCAGGAAGCCTGAGCTAAGAAATTAACAATAAAACTAGTCTCTGCAAAAGTATACATGAAACTACTTTGTCATGGTTATTTCCGCAGCACAAGTCAAACAATTCTTTCTGAAAATAAGCTCACAGTAAAAATTTACAAAGCAAGTAAGGAAACCACCACCGTAGGGAAGATAGGTGAGTAGGTAGGCAGGTAGATAGATAGATAGGTAGAGAAATCATATACTATGGACTAGAGATGAGAAAATGAAGTCACTATAAATTTAATCTATAAGATGACATTTATAAACTAAAATTAATATATAAGCTGATTGAATAAAAAGAAAGACTATAGGGACTTCCCTGGTAGTCCAGTGGTAAAGAATCCTCCTTCCAGTGAAGGAGATGTGGGTTCAATCCCTGGTTGGGGAACTAAGATCCCACATGCCGCGGGGCAACTGAGCCCCACGTGCCACAACAACTGAGCTTGTGCGCCTCAACCAGAGAGAGAAGACCCGTGTGCTGCAACTAGAGAGAAGCCCGCACACCGCAACAAAGACCTGACGCAGCCGAAAAAAAAAAAAAGGAAGACTATAACTGAATAAATGAAAGAATAGAAAATAGTGTGAAAAACACGTTTAAAAATACAAAAATAACATTTAGAAATGAAATAATTGTCATTGAGGTTAAAAGCTCATTAGATGAGTGAAGTGTTGGATTAGACAAAAAAAAATCAAAATTAGAAGAATTAGATTAGAACAAAAGTTAGTGAATTCTAGGATGGATCTAAGGAAAGTAACTTCAGTGTGTGGAGCACAAGAGATGAAGAGAGGGGAAATATAAACACTTTATAGGGGTAGGAGATAAAATAAGACCTAAAAGATGTCTAATGTAAGCGTTCCAGAAAGAGAATGGAGACCAAAGCTATAATGGCTCATTTTTTTCAAACTGGTTAAAGGCATTTATCCTTACACTCGTGAAGCATAGCTAATTCCAAGCAGGCTAAATAAAAAGAGCCATACCCAGGTGAACAATGATGTAACTATTGAATATCAAAGAAAAATCTAAAAGCAACCGGAAATTAAAGACAAATTACCTATATAAGGACTACCATTAGACTGACAGTAGAGTTCTTATTTGTAATAGATGTCAGGAAACAATGGAATCATATCTTCAAAGGGCTGAATCTTAGCCTGTGATTCTGTGCCCAGCTATATTATCATTCAAAAGTGAGAAATAAGTAGAGATATTTTCAGACAAGGCAGAACTAAAAGATTTACTACTCAGTGATCCCAGCTGAAAGAACTAATAAATGAGGTGCTTTAGTAACAATATCCAATTTTTGGATATTGAATCCAAAAGTAGAATGTGGAATTCAAGAAGCAATGCTGAAAAAGGAAATTGACAAACATGTTGATAAATCTAAATAAGCATTGAATGTTTAAAAAATGTTTTTTAAAAATGGAAAGAGACTATATAAGTGAAGATTCTCCAGAGAAACAGAACCAGTAGGATTGTGTGTGTGTGTGTGTGTGTGTGTGTGTGTGTGTGTGTGTGTAGAGAGAGAGAGAGATTGATTGTAAGAAATTGGTTCACATGATAATAGAGGCTAATAAGTCCCAATATCTACAGTTAGTCAGCAAGCTGGAGACACAGGAGAGGCAATGCCAGTGGCCTAGTTCCAGTCCAAAGGCCTGCAGGCCTGAGACCCAGGAGGAACCAGTATTTTAGTTCTAGTCTAAAGGCAAGAAAATACCAATGTCCCAAGTCAAAGGCAGTTAGGCAGAAAGAATTCTCTTCTACTCAGTCTTTTTGTTCTAGTCAGTCCTTCAGCTGATTGGATGAGGCCCACCACATTAGGGAAGGCAATCTGCTTTACTCAGTCCACCAATTCAAATGTGAATCTCATCCAGAAGCACCCTTAACAAACATCTAGAATAATGTTTGACCAAATGTGTCACCCTGTGGCCCAATCAAGTTGACACATAAAATTAACCATCACAAAGACTAACTAGGAAATTGTGTTTACAAACAAGATGGTTGAACAGAAATAATAGGCACAGTAACATGGAGGCTGATGAGGAACGGGGGCTTTCTGATTGGAGTGAGTGCATTCTAAATTACTTATACTCAGAATTACAAAGGAGGTATGATTAGATTAGATATTGTTCTGTTTAAATTTTTTTGAGAGGACTACTAAAGAAGTAGATACAAAGTGTATTACATTCAAGTGACTAAAGAGAGAAAGGGGGCATAAAGAAAATTTAATCAACTAGGAGGTAGTAAAGGAGAAATGGAGAAGGGAAGAAAATGGTTACCAGAACATGGAAAACAAGAGGGTAGAGATAAGTCCAGATGTCTCAGTTACAAGTGGATTAAACTCACTTTTTAAAAAGCAAAGATTTTCAAATTTTATTTTAGAAAATCTGGCTAAATATTATTAATAAGAGTCAGGCCTAAGACTTAATGGTACAATGAAGTTTAAAGTAAAGAAATGGAAGACCAGATATATCAGGCAGATACTATCCAAAAGAAAAGTGGTGCAGCAGTATTACCACTAGGTAATGTTATGTTTAGCACAAAAAAAGAGATTGAGAAGGTCATGACTTGATGCCAAAAGACATAATTTCTAAGAAGTATATGTAAAACAATGAGTTTGTACACCCAACAAAATAGCCTCCTAATATAAAAAGCAAACATTGACAGAATTATGTGGAGAAACTGACAAACTGACAGTAGTAGTAGATTAGTTCATACCTAGTTTGGAAAATATTAATAAGAATATAGAAGATTTGAATAATACAATTAAAAACCTTGACATACTAGACATACCTGAACTCTGTACCTCAGTAGGAACTTCAGTGTTTTTTAAGACATATAAAACATTTGTAAAAATAGGTTCCATATAAAAACACAAAGGAAGTCAAGCACATACTTCCAAATTAAAATAAACATCACATACATTGACCACAATCTGATCAAATTGGAAATATAAAAAATGAAATGTTTAAAAGAATTTATGAATCAAAGATTAAATCATAATGGAAACTACAAAATATTTATAAATGACAACAAAAATTATGGCATGTAGCTAAAGCAGAATTTAGAGGAAAAATTATAGCCTTAAAAAGTATGTTAAAAGATTAAAAATGTATTTAATAAACATAGTAAATTAGTAAAAGGATAAGTGTAGCAAACTCAAAGAAGAAAGCAGGAAACAATGATCACAAAAGGATAAATTCAGTGTAACTTGAAGAAATGGAGCAGTAGAGAGAAAACAAAACCCAAATTTGGTTTCTTGAAAATACTAATAAAACAAACCAACCTCTAGCAAGACTGATAAATTTAAAAGTTTACACAAATTAATCTTAGGCTATCCAAAGTTAATTTAATTGCCGATCCAGAAGCTAAATCAGAATGGTGGGACATGGATATTTATTATATTAGGCTCCTGCCTTCTTTATGTTAGAAATATTCCACAATAAAAAGATCATATTCTTTATTTAGGCATTATGCCTTAGTCCAGGCATTGCCTATTGCCTGTCTTCTGTGTAGTGTGCTTTAACAGATACCAGCTCTCCTATTCTTGTACATCTTGCTTCAAGTGACTCATGCATTCTTGCTTTGCACATGCTTGGTAGATAGTTGAAATCCCAGCAGTTGAAGCAGTGACAGGGTTAAATTGTGAAATCAACAGAATGAATACCTCTAGCAAAGATTAGGGAGAACAAAACTCCTGTCTACCTGTGGTCAAAATAGATGGATGTACATTGGACAGATGTCATGGCTGGCCTAGGGACAGCTTCTGTGAAAGGCATAGGCTTCCGTGAGGGTTCATATCCCCAGCCGTCCCAAGATTGTCCAATTGCCTTTCCTTATCTGGTGTTATTATTCCTCCCTTTGGCATTTCCTAAGCTTCAGAGTATGTGTGTAAATGTATGCTTGCACTCTGGCTTGATCTGAGATGTAGACCTCCTCAAGCCTGAGTGCAAAGACCCAGGCATGGAGGGCAGGCACGTCCTGCATCTGGAGCCTTGGCCTGCTGTTCCTGTGTGTTAGCACTTTTTCTCTCGTGCTCTGAAAAACGGCAGGTTGCAAGAAGAGAAAAGAGCTTTTTTTGAGTTTAAAATGAACGCGGACCCAATATCCAGTTTTTACTATTCAATTTAAAATCACTGACTTCCTCTCGCAAGCTTCCTTTGATTTGAATAGTGTTCTATTCAATATATTCAAACTATTTTTTTTAAGTTTATTGGCTATGATTCTTAATTCTGGTAAGCACACTGTTCTAAAATGCATATTGTGAGGAAAATTATGATGTCATCGGTTTCTTTTTCCTTTAATATTTCCCTTTCTTCCCTCATAAAATAAATGACCTAATTTTTTTCTGTCCTAGGGTGTTGTCCCTCTTCTTTTTTAAAAAGGGCCTTTGTTTTATGATTTTAGCAATGAGTTTGCATATAGTTTGGTATGAGGTCAGTAATTTTCCCTAGAATAGCACTTTTGGGTATACTGTCTGGTCATTTAGTAATCTTCTTCTCACATGGGTATGAGAGTTAGCAGTGTAGCAACTTAGCAATGACCAGGTGCATGTGGAGAAGGTGCTTTTGTTCCCTTGAGACACTGATAGCGTCATGGGTACCACAAAGGAATGTGTCTGCCATTACTATCCGGTGACTGAGTGGCAGACCAGAGAGAGTGCAGTCCCTCAGGGAAGGTGACCCAGTGCATGTGCAATTGCTTTGTTCCCCTCCTACTGGCCTGGCCTTAGAATTAAGTTGGGAAAACAGAGTGAGTTTACCAGGTACTTTACTATCTACTTAACACTATTGTTGGAATAATCTATTCTTTTATAATAAGACAGTTTGCTGCTTCATATTCCCAGTGTGTGTTCCACTTATCTATGGTAATGTCTTTCCGAAATAATTGAGTCTAACTTAAACTTACATGAGGCAAACGCCTAAGCCTGATTTGTTTCTTATTATTACTTAAACTTTGACAAAATAAATAACAAAAAAGCTGTTGTAGCTGTTTTCTCTAGGGACTCATGTAAGAAGCCTTAAAGGTAGTCAGGTCAGATAACATTATCACTTTCTACAGAGGAAGACACTGAATTTGAGAGGCTTGATAATTTGCCCGGTTGCAGAGCTGGGTATAGGGATAGGGCTGGATAGGATTCCTCCAGTGAAGAGGATCTTTTTTGAGACTCCAAATATGGCCTCTCCACTTGCAGTGCAAACACGTTTATAAATGGCTATTAACTAGGTAACATTGCTATAAACATGCAGTTATGGAGCTAAGAATAGGAAATAATTAAAATAATTGCATTTCATTTTTTCTTTGTGCACTCCATACTATGCTTAAGTGAGAAAGATGTCATTTCCTTATTTCCTTCCACAGAATTCACTAACATTTATCATATCTGTCAGTGTTCTTATGGTACTGAACTTGATAAAGAACATCATAATCTAAAAAAAAAATGTTAAGCCAAAAATTTTCTCAGAACCTGAATGACATAGGTCTGTGGTCTGTGTTCATTCTGTTTAACTAGATAATTATCCAGTATGCATTTTAGTTTGTGCTTGTAGGGACCAGACCCTAAGCTATTTTGGTAAATGGGAATGATTCCACTGGAGGACTTGAAAGAATTGGTTCCTAAGCAACACCTGACTTAGCTTCCGTCTAGAGACTTGCCTTCCTCCCATGCTGAGGAAGAGGAGTTCTGGCCACCATGGCTTCTGCATGCCTACAGTAAACAGTGAGGCCAGGATCTCCTGCCTCACTTTTCAAAGGGTGTGATCTGATATAGCATCCCTCGGAAGATGCCTCCCATAGTCCCTTCTGTTGCAGTTCCCCTGGGTAAGGTCAATTTAATTTGCGAGTGGGTGTGATGAGACGTTTTGGGACAAAACTTCATATATAAATATAAATGTGGGTGTGTGTGTCTATATATTCTTTTCCCTTGTTTAAGATTCGCTCAATTGTCAGTCAGTTTTACCTACTTTCCTTACCTGTGAAATGGACATAACATTTCGTGGCAGTTGATGAGAATTATTTCAGAAAGGTTTAGAATTCAGAGATGCTTTCTCGGCTGAAAGTTATTTTTTATTGACGTCATTGAAGTCTTTGAATCTGACCTGCCTTCACTAAGCTTTCCAGGTACATATGCTTGGTTGTAACATACTTACCTGCAAAAGGTAAATATTTTCTTTTCTGATTGTTTTTGTTGTGGTTTTTTTTTCCCCCAAGCAGGCTTTTCCAAAGCTAATTTATCTGCAAAAAGACATATGCTTTAGGTCGGTACTTGTTAATTTACCTTGGAAAAATTAGGTCATCTTCAAATCTGGCAATGTGGCTTATAAACTTG
>NC_138866.1:80085793-80325793 GCF_965194805.1 Balaenoptera borealis
AAGATTAAATAAGATGATACACCAAAGTGTTTAACACAAAGGCTTAGTATATGGCATTTAAGAAATATTAACTAATCAATTATCTTTACATAATCAATTTTAATATTTTTTAAAGAAGCCGTACAGAGGTCACAGACACAGGCTTTGCAGAGATTTTATACTGATCCTCTGCTCTGCCACACATTAGCCATATGACCTTGTGCAGATTTCTTTCTAAGCCTCGGTTTTCTCATCTGTAAGATAAGGATAATAATAACTGTGAGGATGAAATAGAATACATAAAGCACTTAATACAGTGCCTGCCTCATAATAGCACTCAAAACTTTTTTTTTTTTTTTGGCCGCCTGGCATGTGGGATCTTAGTTCCCCTACCAGGGGTCGAACCTGTGCCGCCTGCAGTGGAAGCACGGAGTCTTAACCACTGGACCGCCAGGGAAGTCCCAGCACTCAAACCATTTATATGCGAGTGTGTATGTATTTATATGCGAGTGTGTATGTATTTATATGCATTATATAATATGTGAAAACTTGCACACACAAGAAAAAGACTTGAAACAGCCTCTGTACCCACACCCTGATCCACAGCCCTTTACTAGGATGTCTTTCCTCCAGAGTACATATAATTCTCAACAAGTCAGTTGTTTGACTTCCCAAGTCACAGAAGATCACCAGTCATAGACTAGAAGTGAAATAGGAGCTGCTAAATGCTGGTTTTGTGACAAGTGTGAATTCACAGAAGATTTATGGAACTCTGTAAGACTGGAAACTCTTTTAGGGCAAAGACTGGCTGGTATTCTTTGCTGCACCTAGTAAGTGCTTAATAAATGGTCCTAAATTGAACTGAGGGATTTTTAACATAGCATAAAGGATGTTTAAAATGAATTTCTTTTCAAAAGAAGGTAAAGTACACATCCATTTACAAATCTTTATTTGCCAAAATCCATTTAAACATTATAGAAAAAAGTCTATCGAATCACTTAAATGAGGGGATTTGTAAAGAAATCTCACTCCTCAGAGATGTGGGCTATATGAGGAGGTACTTGCTGTAATTACCTCCATTGGTCATTTCATCTCAAAGTATAGCCCTGGTATTAGCGTGCTTTAATTCTACCTATGTTATCCTCCTTAACTAACACTTCCCAGTGCCATTGGTCATGAGCATGAAGTTCTGCTCAGAGACTTGCTTCTGGAGAAAAACCTGTCCTTCCTAGGTAAGTATTGCTTACGTCCTCTCCAGCATATATTATCTCCACAAGTGCTTAAATATATATTTTTTTAAATCTTCCACTTGCAGTTATTATGTACTAAAGGAAGAGCAAACAATGATGGATGCTGTGCATGTTATCTTTTATTGATTTAGAACTGAGCAGGAACTCAGTTACCTAATCCCCTGTATATACAGCACGTGCATGGGCTTGCAATTAATATTTTATAGCATAAGTGGCTGAAAAAATGCTTTAATATCTGTTGCAGTATTACTTTTGGTGTCATGAGATATTAACCATAATCTAGGCCTTATGAGAGAAAGAAACAAAAGAAATATTGTCCATAAAATACTTTATATATTAAAAAGAATTGTTAGAAAAATTCACGTTAGGTATTTTTGTCTCATGTATGGAATTGGCTAGTACTTTTACTTGAAAATGAAATACTGAGCTTTTATTATTTTTATGCCAAAGATGAATTGTCATCATAGATTTAGTATGATTTTTTAAAATCTCACATGTATGCATGTGTTTGTGTGCCAATGTGGAATCTTATTACAGATTGTTATTTCTTTCAACATCTCTTACGCAGTAGAAATTAAGCCTCAAAAGGCATTCATGTGATAACTGATCACAGCAATCATAAAGCACTCTACAAGGAATTAATTCCTCTTCTCTATTTTAAATGTGGTAATTTGTCAAGGTTCTATACAGATCGTGTTATTGTACACATCTGTTTTATGTAGATGTTTAAGAGTTTGCATAGTGTATTTTTTTTAGTTTAAAAAACATCAAACAATATTGGATTACATAATTTTTGCTCCAAAATGGACAAGACTTAGCCAAGGAAAGTCAAACAAATGGTCTTATGTGAAGTTGGGGAAGGATGTTGAATACAGTCCTGCAAGAAGTCTGTTTTAAGTCTTAATATTCAGTATTTTTATTAGTGACCTGGAGAATGGAGTTGAATGTGTTATAAGATTGTTGGTAATTTTAAGATGGGGTATACCATAAATATTCTCCAGCGAGAGTTAAAGAAGGCTGATAAATTAGGAAAGTGGCCTCAGATTACTGAATTAAATTTTGCTATGTAAAAGCAGCAAGTTTTTGTTTTTGTTTTTGTTTTTTTAACATCTTTATTGGAGTATAATTGCTTTTCAATTGTGTGTTAGTTTCTGCTTTATAACAAAGTGAATCAGTTATACATATACATATGTCCCCATATCTCTTCCCTCTTGCATCTCCCTCCCTCCCACCCTCCCTATCCCACCCCTCTAGGTGGTCACAAAGCGCTGAGCTGATCTCCCCGTGCTATGTGGCTGCTTCCCACTAGCTATCTGTTTTACATTTGGTAGTGTATATATGTCCATGCCACTCTCTTACTTCGTCCCAGCTTACCCTTCCCCCTCCCCATGTCCTCAAGTCCATTCTCTAGTAGGTCTGCATCTTTATTCCCATCTTGCCCCTAGGTTCTTCATGACCATTTTTTTTTTTTTTTTTAGATTCCATATATATGTGTTAGCATACGGTATTTGTTTTTCTCTTTCTGACTTACCTCACTCTGTATGACAGTCTCTGGGTCCATCCACCTCACTACAAATAACTCAGTTTCATTCCTTTTTATGGCGGAGTAATATTCCATTGTATATATGTGCCACAAGAAGATGTGGCACATATATACAATGGAATATTACTCAGCCATAAAAAGTTTTTTTATATAAGAAGAACAACTGAGATGTTCAGCATATGGAAAGAGGGTGAATTAGATAGAAATCACTTTTTAAAATCTGATAAAAAATAGAGTGTATAATGACTCAGAACCAGTTGGAATGGATGACCTATGATGCACCATGGGATACGTTGTAGAACTATGGAGTTCCGATAATATTATGAAGTATCTGATCATATTGATCACTCAGTGACCAATACGGCACGGCCAAGTCTATTGTTTGAAGCCACCAACTGAGCAGTCATATTTTCAAGACTGCTTGGTATTACTCTCTTGGCACCATCTGCTTAAGAGTAGTCAGGCCCTCGGCACCACTTCTTTGCTTCAACTAGCTTTTCTCTGCTTCCTTCCTGAGGACTAGAAGACCCCACCAGGGAGGAAAAGCAAAGGACTTACTCATGGCTTAAACTAGTCCCAGGTCCTTGACTCCCTTGATTCCGGGAACTGAGTGCACTAGACTGGATTGGCCATGGCTGACAAAGGCAGTGCAGAAACACGCCAGGGAGTCATTGCCACTTGCATACGGGTTCAGAAAGGGGATTTAATATGGAAGGATCCCATCTATTCCTCTGTGCTCTAAGATCTAGAGGTAATTATTTTATTGGAGCATACTAAAGATGATACTTAACTGGTGTTTTAGCTGGCTTCATGTAACCTCAGTCCTGTTTTGAAGCATTTCCTCATCAGCATATGAAGAAGTTGCTATTCTATGCACTTTAAGTGTTTTAATGTAATACTGAATTAATACATGTTTATTTATGGTGAAAACATGAAAATTCAAAGCTTTGTATGGAGTATTGTTATGGGGTTGTTCTTTTACCTTGTAAATACCCCTTCACAATGATTAATCATATCTAAAGTACTGTACCAGGTAAATTTAGATAGATCATCAAAAATATTGGTATATAAATAGACCACTAAACGTATTTTATGTCTTCTTGTTTACATGTGTACACCGTGAATTTTGTTGCAGAGACATTGCAAACATGTTTGTTTTACTTTGATTTTTTTTAATAAGTGAAGGTAAAATCAATCTCTTTCTCTCCGTGTCTCTCTCTCTCTCCTTCCCTCCCTCCCTCCCTCCTTCAAATCTGGACTACTTTCAAAAGACAAGGATTCTTATTGTTTATATATTACCCCTTCTTAAGAATTATGACTTCCTGAAATTTTTTATCTCATTTAAAATTTTCCACCCATTGTGCTCGATATGTCATTTTATAAAATACATATTTTATCTGACCTCTGTTTTACAGAGGTCAGATAAAAGAGAAAAATAAAAATAAATCACTTTTATCTTAACCCTAATAATTTCTTAAATTTTCTTGATTTATAGCCATGTACTGAGCAGTTGCTATGGCACAAGATTTAACCAGGCACAACTGGAAAGAAAGAGAGTCCTTTTCATTGAAGATTTGAGTGTACTCATGGATTTATCCTATCTTGTAAATGTATCCATTTTGTACTTCTCAAAATGTATATTGTATTAAGAGGAGTCAACGTTGAATAAATGACTTTAGTTTCTCCAACTAGAAAATATATTTTATTCACATATTCGTTCGAAAAATAAGTTACTGAGTCAGGTACTATTTTAGGCATTAGACATAAGTCAGATAAAGTCCCTGCTTTTGTAGCGTTATGGGCTAGTAGGGAGACAAGTGACAAACAAATGATTACAGGTAATTTCTAGCAATTTTCTCAGAGTTCTTGTAATTCTTTTATTCATTATTCATTCATTCTTTTCAGTTAACTTTGGTTGCGTGTGTTCTCTGCATGCCAGGAACTATACACTAATGACTACGAGGGTGATGACAAACACTCCCGCCGTCCGGCTACTCACACTCACACACACTATTGCCTTGTCCGTCCCAGTAAGAATGCAGTTTCATCTAGTGCATCTCACTTGATTTTCTTGATAGTGAAAATAAATACATTCAAGGCTGTTATCCTGCTTCTCCTATGAAATTTTTGAAACAAAGGTACAGATTATATTAAAAATCAATAGCTACCCTTTACATATGAAGAAAATGCTACTGGCTCATAAGCTACTTTTCCTGAAGTGGTGATAGAATTCTACTTACTCATCTGTTCTCTCTCAGTGGCCCCTTCCTGCTTCCATGTGCTTCTCGGACAGCTAGTTGAGCTCATTAGCTTGGCTGTCTTACCACTAAGCTAACCACTCTTTCTTTCGGTGCAGCAGACAGTTACCTTTAGTACTTGCTATGGGCAGGTACCATTAGGGATTAAAAAAAAAAAAAAACTTGAGTCAAACATGGAGCCTTCCAGGAAAATTTCAGATAAGTAGAGGTCAATTCTTTCCAAGGATAGTTAATTTAGAATGAATATTTATTGATGGGCATTTAAAGTCTCAGAAAATGTGAAGAGCCTGCTGCCCACTTTTAGGCTTGGAAGCACAAAGAACCCCTTCTTAAACTTAAAATTGACCAGTGTCACTTGTGACCATCCTTATCCCCTCTGCTAAGAGTTTGTTCCATTTCTAATATCAGTGAAATAGAAAATGTATTATGTCTACTGATGGAGATGTTTTAATTTGTATCTCTCAAGTAATTAATGAAACCACGTTTTGTTATATCCTCTCTCTGTCTCTGTCTCTCTGTCTGTCTGTCTCTCTCTCTTTTTTGAGGGGGTGAGGGGAGAGATTTGGACAAAAGGGAAGGGAGGAAAGGAAAATAGTGACAGCCAGAAGATGACAAGACAGTTTGCACTGTTAGGGAAGATATGAAAGAGCTTGTACCAAAGACTGAAGACGAACCATTCGTCCTCCATGGGTTGGCATATCTCCAGGTCGGAGGGACTTTCATTAGTGACTTCCACAGCCACTGTCTGGTGCAAATTCTTGTTAAGTTTGGCTTAATAAGGATGGCTCTGGAGTTATTTTATTCTTTCCAGTGAATGTTGCCCTGTTAGTAGAAGCTAACAATTATTTTGAGTGACACCTGAGAGACATTTGCTTCATCCCTTCCTCACCCTACCATGTTTGGTCTTGCCTTATGACAAACCAGCATATTTTACGTGGGTGCTTTTCTAGCATTCATGTATTACTCTGTGGGACTCCAGGAGGGTGTAATCTGTAAAGCCAAATAGGCTTAGTGAAGGATGTCCCTTGCTGTAAGAAATTAGGATCTTTGTTTCTAAGAGTTCATCTACTCCTGCTGCTTTATTCCCCACCTGAAGCAACAGTGCTCTGGGGAAGTGATTATGATGTGACAAACGGGGGATTATGACTTTAGGTGAAGAATAGGCAGTGGGAATAGATGAGATTTAGAATACTAGGATTGTGTTTACATGCAGATGTTAGCAGTAGAGGATAAGAGACTAGAAATAAAACATATGGTTATATGGGCTAAAGGGAACTGAGATGGTTGGGTATTTCAGAAGGTATCAACTATTTAAATTCCTAACTAAAGGTTAAAAATTAGATGCAGATTTCAGGGTAACAGGAACATTATATTGGGGGCAGGATGTGGAGAATCTGGGGACTGTTCTCCCCTTCCTGAAGAAGTTGGCAAGGTGAGGGACCATCTTTACTTACTTGCCTTATTGAATATGCTTGTGCACGCTTCTCCCTGGGACCAAGAGAAAAGAACCACAGACATGTGTATGCTGCTGAAAGACAGGTTCTTTGGAACTTTGAAGACAGGTTACCCTGTCCACTTAATGATGGTAGTCTTCCTGCTTCAGGCCCACAGCTCTTCAGTCACCATTGCTCTGGTTAGATAACTCGCATCTGCCAATATCTGCTTTCCTGGCCACTGGTGATAAATTAAAACTTTTGGTTGTAAGTGACAGAAATCCAGTCCAACTAGATTATATGCACACACAAAAAAGGAGAATTTATTAATTCAGAGATATACCCATGAAGTCCAAAGGAGAAGTTTGCTTCTGGTGTGTCTAGAATCCAGAAGACAAAACAATGTCGTCAGTTCTCCTCTTTTTTCCCTTTTGTGTTCTTTTTTGCTCTGTTGGCTTCATTCTTAGACAACAAAGATGATCCCTGGCAGTTGCTAATTCGTTTACTCTTGAGAGTTTGTAATCCCAGGGAACAGCGGTGCTTCTCGTTGGCCTCATAATGAATCTTAGAAAGGGCTCTGATCGGCTCTTCTGGGTCAAGTGTCCACTCCTGTGGCCAGTGGTTGGGGGGCGGGAGGACCGCCCACCAGAATCACATTGTGAGAGTAAGGTGGCAGTGCCAGACAGGGCAGAGTACAGGACAGAAAAACTCAAATATCTCACCCCACAGAGAATTAGCTACAGGTTGGAGCTTTATTCCCCATAACCAAAAGGCATTGGGGGTCAAATCTGTTACTGTTATTGTTGGATTGGTTCCTTGGTCCTGTGTGTTTGTGTATCAGTGTGTAGAGATCACTTCTATGTCTCAGAGCTGCTAATATGCCTCCCTCCATTGAGATTCGTTCAGGGACAATAGGGTCTTAACGTCAGTGACTACACCTCAAAGAGCTGGGGCAGACAAAGGCTAACATTCATCCATTCCACAGAATTTTGGAGTTAGAAAGGGCTCTGTGACCATCCCATCCCCCTGTTCTGTTTAGTGGAAACTTGCCCCGGACCTTTCATCAGAGTTATTGCCCTCCCCCTCCCAATAACTTGCCCTGAATTCTTTTTACTCTACCATGCTGATTTGTCCCTTCTCTTGTGGCATTAAACCAAAAGAACTTAGAGTGATGCAGTATAAACTATGGAAGAGTTTTGCTTTTGTCGTCCATGTTCATGTCCTCTGTCTCCACAGCTGCCAGTCAGCAGGGGCCAGCCTACCCTGCCTCACTTTGCACTGTCCTGGCTTGTGACCTCCCATTTGTTTCCTATCTTTAGGGCACTTCAATTTTTACAAGTATTGTCCCCTAAAGGCATAAGCAAAGGACAAGGTCAGAGCAGTCAGTTGTATTCCTTATTAGTGGCTTTGATAAGAGGCTTTGGGGGAAGAGGTTAAAACTAATGGCTGTAATGAAATTTTTAGGTTCTCTAAAGATTTCATTCATCTGTGTTATCGCTCTCCCCATTAAATGCATATCTGTTCTGCGTACCTTTGCACATGGTTTGCATAGCATAGTAACACCTATTACCAAAACCCTGCTAACTTCTTAAATTGGAAAGGCTGTGAAACTTACTCTTAGAGAATATAAAAATATGGGATGCAAAGGTCATAGCACCAATTATTGAATGAGACAGTGTTTTGGGGGGAAAAAAACCAGAAAAACAAGATACTAGAGTAGAAAAGATATACTGTAGTTTTCACTTGTATTGATGTGTATTTTTTGCCCTTCCCCAATTTAGTAAAAATGGAACAGGTGTTAAAAAGTTTCTTTTTGTACGAGGTATTTTAACCTAGCATTTTAGAAACGTTTTGACAAATTCATAGATAGAAGACCATGTCAGAATATTATTTTTCTTTTCATTTTCAGATGTCATGAACTGGAATTGTGCTTAATTTCTCTGGGAAATAACTGTATTTCTTAAATTTAAAATCTTTTAAGAAAAAAAAAAAAAGAAAACCTCAGACTTCTTGGCAGTCCTCATGTCGTGCTATGATTCTTAAGTATATGTTAACTAGTTTCAGATGTGTTTTGTTCTCTGACTCAAAATCACCCCTTTATTTTAAAAAAAGAAATTGTGTAATCAGTACTTAATTGCTTTGGATATTTTGGGCATTTAGAGGAGAGGGTAATTAAAGGTCCTGAGAAATTAAACTTTCACAGTGTTCTTTACATGTGTGTGATTCCTTTTTAAAAATGTCCTCTAAAGGCAAGCTTGGCAACTTAAAAACAAATGAAGATCTGGATTGTTTTTTAAAATGTAACATCAGTTTTATCTGTGGATGCAGTTTCATTGGTTTTTTAGTTCCATTGAAGAAAGGATCATTAAGATGCTAGAAATCAAGAGATTATTTCGTTCGTCTCCTCTTCAGTCAGGTGTCAACTAAATACTATCCAACAGATAGCCATCCCCTCTCTTGCGTTTCCAAATCTTTTAGGAGGAAAAAAGAGAAAATTTTCCCCACTTCATAAGTATTACACATGATCAAATTTAAATATTTGCCATAATTAAGAGTGGTATATGGTCTGTTGGGACAAACCAGTACTTGGTTGTGGTGGGCTCTTGTCTATATCTGGCTATTTGAGAGGCCCAGGTGTTGGCAGTCACTTAACTTCTCTTGGCCTCTTTTATCATGTATAAACTGGAGGGTTGGAAGACTTTACAAGCTCAGAAATACTGTGTTTCTTAAGGCACACATTATCTAAATACCCTACATTTTGTAGATCTAGAGGCTAACAAGTCTGCTTTTAAGTGAGAATATTCTTATGTTAACTTTGATAATGAACACTTGAACTATGACATTAACAAGCCTGTACTTATGAAATATATTAGGTGTTTTTAATATACCTTAAATCAGAAGAGCCCTACTTCATATTTGCTACATTCACTGAATAAGTTAGGTATACAGAATTTGGAGATTGATTTCATATTGATCCCCAGCAATTCTGGGAAGTTATACTAAAAGTACTATTCTAAAACATTGCTGCTACTCTTTTTTTTCCCCTTTCTAACTAATGTTATTCTTTCTTTTTTCTTAATCCTGATCATTTTTTCTTGAAGAAAACAGCAGGTTACTTAAACATCCAGTTTTCCACTTGGGAAGTTCAAAGAATCATAAGTAACCACTTGGTTCCAATATGTACAAAAAGCTCTAAAAACATGGATGAAACTTATGATTCCCAAGGAAAATATAAATTGCAAAACTGACTGTATAAGAGATGAAAATCTAAACAGATCAGTAGCCATAAAAAAAAAAAGGGAAAAGTAACCAAAGAGCTACCCACTGTAGTAGCAGCAGGCCTAGATTGCTTATTATGGGGAATTCTGCCCAAACTTTAAGGAATGGATAAATCCAATGTTATTTAAAATACTACAGACCAAAGAAGAAGGTAGGAAAACTTCCCATGAGTAGTCCCTTCCTTGATGATCAAGATGCACCTCAGAGCAGGCAGCTGGGGCCAAGGGTGAAAGATAGCAGTGAAAGTCATCAAATGCAACCTTGAACTTTGGGTCACTTTTGTTGTCTCTTAAATCAGGCAAGAAAATTATTAAGTCAGTCTAGGTGGGCTTTGCAGAAAACATGGGTATTCTTAAAAATGCATTTATATTTTATTCAGTTACCCTTTTGAGTCTTAAATATGTGCCAAGCATATGTTGGTGGTGAGAATGGGGCAGTGAATAGGCCCGGGATTTGGGAGACAGGCACATGCACAATGAGACAAGGGAATGAACAAAGAAGGAGGCAGAAGGGAAGTCATGTGGAATGATGACCGAGCCATAACCTCGAGATCCTAGAGTTGGAACCCTGACCCACCCAGTGGTCAACCAAATTTTAAATCCATACCCAATGGTTTGGATAATGATCCAATGGTAAGAAATCTTTGAAGGTCTGGGAGCCAGGAAAGGAGCATAATGCAAAGGCCAGGAAATCAGGTCAGATGGATGGGGCTGACCTTAAAAATCTCCCAGTAGGATGATCCATGATAGAAACTTCCTTCTCCTGGGACCTAGACCAGATGAACAAGGCCACCTGTTCATAAATGCTACCTCCTATACTTGTACTCTCATCTTCTCTGAACTTTGCCAAGTTGTACCCTCCTCCTTTCTTAGGAAATCTAGGTTGAAAGAAATAGTGTGAAGATGGAAACAGGGCAGGTAAGGCAGTGAGAGTTTAGAAAATAAACAGAGAAGATACCCAATACGTAATAACATAGTACTTCAGATATGTGGAATAACCTCTTTTAAAAAAAAAAAAAAGCGTAATATCTGGTGGTGACACAGACTTCTAGAAACTGTCTTTTGAGTACAGTTACTATTGAATCAACTTCATATTGAGAGGGAGGGAGGTGGGTGGGTGGCATGGAGAAAACATTTGAATACTCTTGTACTTTGAGGTTCTCCACAGAAAGATGGGAAGATTCCCTAGCCTCACCTGATGTTTATCTTCAGGAAATTTAAATTGTAGGTATTGTGTTAGTAATTTTGGTGCAGTGAACAAGAGTGTAGCATCTGCCTTTTAAGGGATTTTAGTGTGTGCGTTTGGATTGCTTGGTGACCTTTGAAATTTTGTTTTGAGCTGCTGTCAGAAACATAATCATTTTTCTTTCTGAAACAGATTTTAACATCTGCAAAGGTTGATCAAGCTAGGATAGTTTTAATAAAATATTAATCTCTCTTTTTTAATGTCAACCCAGCTTTTAAAACTGTTCATCAGCTACCTGAAACATCAGCTCAAGGCACTTGGGTTGATTTAATAAATGCCTTTTCCATTAAACATTATTGTAGCCAGAATGCATTTAGAGGATAGAAATTTTTTCAGTCTTGTTCATCCACAGTCCAGTTTTCCAAATTCTCTTGTTTTTAAAGTAAGATTAATTTTATTTCCTTATTTCAACAGTTAACTTAGAATTTTTTATATTTCAAGCAGGGGAGACTGTTTCAAATTCTAGCATCAGTTCTTCAAAATTTGGATAAAGGATAACAACTGTAACCAAATTTAATTTAAATATCTAGTTTAAATATGTGTCTTGTCATTAAAAGGTTATTTACGTTTAAAATGCTGACCTCTCAAGATGTATACAGGAGTGTTCTAAAACAGAGTTTCTGAACATTGGCCATGAAACCACTGTCTTGGCCTGACAAATGGATTGGAAATAAGCTACCCAACAACTGGGAATGGGCCATTAATTTTAATCAAAGGTGATGCAGGAAGGCGAATGGGATGCATGACAATGTCAACAGCCCAGTAGGTGTTAAGAGACCGCACAGCCTTCCTTGTTACTTGGTTGGGCCATTAGTTGAGGTTGGGTGAAGACAGAAAGCCATGTCTGGAATTGAATGACCAGGTCACTCCAAAATCTAACAGAGAACTGCTCATTTCAGAATCACCTTGTAATGCCATTAGAAGTCAAGGACAGCGTGTAGAAAATATTGGAGGACTTTTGTTTTTTTAACCAAGGACCTAGGTAGTTTTTTCCAACTTTGTCAAGCACTCTGTTTTCCTGCCTCCTTTCCTCCTGAATGGCTCATTGATATTTACAGAGGATCAAGAAATCGAACAGACTTAGAAAAAAATCTCAAAGCCTGTTTGCTTTTCAGAATTACATATTGTGAGTTGTAAAACTTTGGTAAATGCCAGAAACAATAGCTGACCAAAGGTATTAAGCAGGGTAATTAATTCTCTGTGGGGATCTCACTGTCCTTGTCTCTTTCTTATGTTCTTGTATGTAGGAATAGTTTCACTAATTGAAACTAAACTTTCTTAATTGCTTTAATGAAAGCATTTGTTTTATAATTGTAAAGGCCGATGTCAATATTGGCTTGATAACATTAGTGATATTCATGGTGGTAGAAGCCTTTTCTTTTAATCAGTAAGTATACTTCATTATTTTGAGTATCTTCAATTATAAGAAAGGTAGCGTATGACAGCTTGAATTAATGATGTTTATAATAAAGACATAAAAATGCAGAAGGGACAAAGAGGCAAAATGCCTCTATGCTTCCAGTTTGTTACGAAAGTTCATTTATTCCAACACAGCATTGCATATATAAGAATGATATGTATGACTGCATTAGTAATTTTTACACATTTTTAAGAAAGAAAAGCAATTATATTGCTGTCTTGTTAATGGAATACTGTGATAAGTAATAGTATTTGTTCATCCTGTAGATGAAGATCAGCTCCGTGCAAAGGGTTATGACAAAACACCAGACTTTATTTTACAAGTACCCGTTGGTAAGTCCTTAAACTCTGCTATGCATTTGTTTATAGAGAAAAGGGATGTGTTTCTCCCATAGCTTTGAAAAATTGTGTTGATGCTAGCAAATGTTACCAGCGAATCTAGATTAGCTTGATAATTTTGTATCTAAAAGTGTGAAATAATTGCAAGATTATTTTAAAATACCAGAAAATTATAGGTTTAGAAGAAACCTATGCCTTAAAAACTTTTACGTGTATTTGAGAAATAAACATGTGTTCTAAAGACATTTTGGTTACCGTTTTCAAGTCATTTCTCTAAGTACTGAATTTTTAACACAGGGTTCTATTGAAAAGCCAGGCTCACCTTGGTTTGCTTTCACATTACTTGTCAACTTATACAGGCAGTCTCAGAATAGGAGAGAGACTTTTGTAAATGACGAAAATAAAAGGGATGTGATTGTAGCATAAATGTTCCTTGTTACGAACATATGCGATGTGTTGTTTTATAATTACATCCATAGATGATGGTGAGGGCTAAGCCTCTGTTCATGAATGTGAAGCATAGAGAGACCCAGACAGAGTTCAGAATTTTCAATTTTCCCTTCCCTTTGCGCTATATTAGTAATGCTTTGTCCCTTAGCTGTAGAAGGGCACATAATTCACTGGATTGAAAGCAAAGCCTCATTTGGTGATGAATGTAGCCACCACGCCTACCTGCATGACCAGTTCTGGAGCTACTGGAATAGGTAAGGCCCCATTATTTTTCTCTTAAGATAAACGATATTCAGCTGAAATCTCATTAGAAAAAAATATTTTGTTTAGCTGGTAAAAATGCTAGTAGCCTTTGTTTCTAGTAAATACCGAGACTTGATTAATGTATTCATTTCAGGTAATTTCAACTTCTTTGCTTTCATAATGTAGCTTCATTTTTTAAAACGAAAAATCTCTGCATAAGGTCAAAATTAGCGTAGACGCCATTTTCCATTTTACAGTGATGATATTGGTGTCACTTAAAATATGAAAAATAGGATGTGATATATATTATGATATTGACACTGACTTTTATCCTCTTGATGTGGAAGTTATGCTTTCTGTCAGATCGTAAAAAAATATTTTATCCTCAGCTCTCTGAGGAAAGTATCCAAACGATATGAAAGATCAAAACAAATTACCTTCCAGAGGTAGAAAATAGTTTACCTACCAACTTCAACCAACATTCCCAAAGGCATGGAGATCTCAGTGGTTAAGGATGGTGTTGGAGGAGGGAGGAGGACGCCATATTACTGAGTACCCACCATGTGTCTGGGCCTGCAGATTATCTCAGTTAATACTCACAAGAAAGTTACTTTTATTCCCATTTTACAGATAACTAAACTGATACTCAGAGAAAATGTAACTATGGGTACAAGTAGTTATCATGCATTGTCTTTTTCACATCTAAATCTGTGCTATTTTTAGCACAACTCTATTGTAATTTACAGTACAACTGTTGAAACTTTGGCCTTTGCTATTATTGGAGTCCCAAGCTTTCACACCACATATTTTTTACCCCTTAGATCAGAAGGGGCGTCAAGGGGTAACCTTCCTAGATTAACTGTGTTCCTCGGTCACTGGCCAACTGTAAGAATACAATAATAAGATGACATTGGTCCAGTCATTAAGGAGAGGGACAGTAGCATCTGTGGACAGTAGTCTTACCCTGGAAAAAAACAGTGACAGCCTACAGAATTTGGCATTATATTGTTACTCAGCTTTACGAAAGGCCAGTGGACCTCTCCCATAGCAGATGTGCTAAACTAAGCCCACTTTTTGCCATGGTAACAATGATCATGACAAAATGCTAAATGTAATGGTTTTCTTGATTTTCTTGTGTAATTGTGCATAGCATCCGAGCTTTACTTTACAGGGATGGAGGAGGAAAGTGCAAAATGTTTTAGAAATCAATGCTGCTTCAGCGTTTCCTGTCTTTTATTCAGCCATTATTCAAATCAGCAGTAATGTGACAAATTGAATTTCAGATTTTTAGCAATTTTATGATGAGTTTGAAATAGTAAAGAAAGCATCATTTTTGATAGTATAGGAAAAGCAATGACAAGAAAATTAAATTGCATAAGTTTAGGTTGCTAAGGGATTTTTTAAAAACTGGTAAGCTCAATCATTATGCGTTGAGACTGTCTCCCCACTTTGGTACTGATCAAGCCTTTTATGAGAAACAATTAGAATTTGAATCCCAAATAGTAGAGCTTACTTAAAAATTCCAAAGGCACATCTTCATTCTAAAACAACTCAACTGTTGTTTGAATGTCTACTCTATGCTTAGCCCTCCCCATTTTAGAGGCTGATTAAATAATCAAGTCACGTGTATGGTAGACCTATGGATTATTCACATGGCCGGAGGGGCATCTGAGCAATGGATAACTTAATAGTTTGACTTGGACTGGATTTTGGATTATTTTGTTGCCTGCTGCTGTTTTAAATTTTAATGATGTTTTATTTACACTACTATTGACTTACATTTCCTAAACACATTGTGTGAATGTATACCAGCGAAGTGGACATAGTTCATTTAGGGCGTGTTGTGTGGTAAGGGAAAGCCAGCCTTAGTTTTGAGTGTTCTAGATCATTCAGGGGGGGAATGCTCTACACAAAAGTCACTAGTTCACCAAATGTCTGCAGAGAGGCCAAGAAATGCAGGTCATGCTGACATTCAATATGGAACATAGAGGCATTTACTTGGATATAGAATTTTGGTTGTAATAGTGATACAGACTTATCAGTGATGAGGCATTTTGACAGAAGGAGAACTTAGCACAGTTATGAGAGTTTGGGATCCTACTTTTTTTATATTTTGCCTCAACACAACTCACACAGCAGTAGCTAAAATTCTTCAGAGTAGGAAGAAATCTTTCCCACCTATAGGTAGCCTTTCAAGGAGGCTGTTGGTTGGCATTTGGGTTAATTGCTTTATTTGTATGATAAGCCTCTAGTCAACATAAGAACTGTTTTCTAGTGTCACACTATTTTTCTTTTTTTCTTCTAGTTTTATTGAGATATAATTGCTGTACAGCACTGTGTAAGTTTAAGGTATACAGCATAATGATTTGACTTACAGCATCATGAAATGAAAAAATTGTCACATTATTTTTAAATTAAACATTGGATTTTATGGTAAGACTGTTCAATGTTTGTGGAATCATAATCTGGTCTAAGCCTATTTTTCCACATAAATAACTACAGAGCCCCTACGTTTTAGTTTAATATTTCTCTAAGAGTTTTGTTTTTATGTAAATTAGTATTCTTACTCAGCCTTTCATCAGCTCCTGATCACACCCTCCCTCTTTATTAAAACGTACTCTTTTTTTGGCTTCCAAAAGATATTCTTCTGGGTTTCTTCCCCACACACCAGCAACATACTCGGTCTCCTTTGCTATCTCTTCTTCTTCTTCCCAGATCTAGGCTGGAAGGCCCTGGAACTCAGGGCTCACCCCTCCTCCCTCTTCTGTCTACATTCTTCCTGGGTGTTCCCTGGAAGATCTCACCAGAGACTGTGGCTTTATATTCCATCTCTATGCTGCCATCTCCTAATTTTTACCCTCAGCCCTAAGATTCCCCCTGAGTATACATTTGTTCATCTATCCAGCTGGCTATTCAGTATCTCCTCCTGGTTATCTAATAGGTATCTCAGCCTTTACATGTCCAAAATTAAACCCTTGACTTTCTTCCCCAAGCTTGTTACTCCCCCATTTCCTCCCAAGCTCAACTAGTGGCACCACAATATCTCCAAATCCTCAACCCCGAGTATCATCGCCAGTCCATCAGCAAGTCCATTCAGTGCTACCTTCACCACGTCTCAAATTGTGCCTTGTATCACCACCCCACCTGCTGCTGCCTCAGCGTCTGTAAGCGTCTCCTGGACTATTCCTGTAGCTTCCAAACTGGTCTCCTTAACACTCAGCACTTGCACTCCTGTGGTCAGTGTTTCATACCCCAGCCAAATTGACTCTTGGAAAACATAAATCAGATTGGGTCGCTTCCCACCACATTTAAAATAAAATCCAAACTCTTTACCGTGACATTCAGAGCCCTGCATGATCTACCTCTCACCACCCCCACTTCTGTCCACACCTGCCCCTCTCCTCTCACCTAAGGTTCTCTCTGTCTCTTATAATTCCTTGGCCACGCTGACTTTCTCTGTCTTCCTTGAATCTACACTGCTTGTTTCTGCTTCAAGACCCTCACTCTGGCTAATCCTTCTGCTTGGAACTGTCTTCACTTGGATCTCCACATAGCTTGCCCTTTATGACATTCAGGTGTCTGCTCAAATTTCCCCTCCTCAGGGGGGGCCTTCCCTAACCACCCAGTCTAGAAGGCACCACCCTCAGTCATCCTCTCTCCTCACTCGGCTTTACTTTTCTTCATAATACTTACTCCTGTCTGAGTGAATGAATAGACAGTAGTTGGAAACATTTATACAAACACCAATTTACTTGGTTTGAAAGAGCTTTACCTTTTATATTGCTATTTCTAATTACGACACGTAGGGTGCAGTTCATTCCTTTGTAATCAAAGCTTCAGGAATTTTCCCCAGCTTAATTAACCTCAAACAAATTTAAATTTTGCAATGTAGTCACCTTCCCTAAAATCAGATATTGAGTACAGAACATAAGCTGCCTTTTCGGCAAGTGGGCCCTCATCCCAGGTACGATCTTGATTAAAGAACTCCTCAGAACTCTCCAGTTCTGTGGGGTTAAAAGAATGCCTCTGAGAAGCAGCATTTGAACCATAACATAGCCCCAAATTATATAGGGCTATGCCTACAATTGTATAGAAAATGCATATATATTTACATATATCTATCTCATATACTTAGGGCTATCTATATACAAATTGTATAAAAAACCATATTATGCAGTTGGAAACAAAAAATACCTTCTCTTCCTACTTGTCTAGTCAAAAGGTGGGTTCTTTGACAATTTGACCTACATTACTAAGTTTATTTTCTTATTGAGATGGTGACAGGTAAAGAAGAAACTAATTCTACAATGTGAGGCCAGAATATACATGGGTTCTAACTTGTGGCCTTTCAAAGAAGCAGAAGTAGACACCCTATGCTCACTTTAGTGGTTGGAGATAAAGTGGGTCTGTTTGGATGAAAATACTGATGACTGTAAATTACAAAGAACCACATGCAACCATATAGCGCATGAACAATGCCCAACAGCACTGAGTCAAGAACATGGAAATCTCAGCTGTTAAGTTCAGCCCTGTCATCTGCCATTCTGGACACACTGTCATCAGTGGAATCTATTTAAAACTAAAGTGCACTTGGAAGATATACCTCTCTCCTTCTCTCAAAGAAGATCTAAGCTTACTGACTGGAAAGAATAAGGCAAAGTTTTGTGTGAGCATGATTTTCCAGTTTAGTGATCCTTGATGTAATGGGAGGAATCTATCCTGTTCCTGGGTTTGAATCCAGGCTGTGCCACTCTCTGGTCCCATGACTGGGAGCAACTTGCTTAACGTCCCTGAGCCTTTGTTTTTTCCTCAACGCAATGCGGTTGATAACACCTTCTTCACCATATTGTTGTGCAGAGCAGTTATTTAATACATATAAAGCGCTTTCACAGTGCTTGGCAGACAACAAATATACTCTCCTCTGTCTCTTTTTTCCTGTGTATCACTGTCTGATAGAATTTAGAAGTCTTCTGAGTAGATGTTTTAATTTCCTTCTTTGCCAGATAAACTCCTACTCGGCTAACTTCAGCACTCAGCTTGACTGACATCTCTTTGGGAAACCTTCCTGCAGTTCACGATTGCGTTCAGTGCCCCTCCTGTGTTCTGCTAATAAGTTCATAGCATTTGTCAAATACTGTAATTGCTTGTTTACTTGCCACTCTCCTCCAGTTAATATATTGAGTTACGTCCTACCTGTTTGTTTTATCCAACATCAAATGCCCAGAAGCTGGTGGAATGTCTGGCATATAGGTGCCAGTAGGTGATCAGTAGATATTTATTGAACAAATAAATATATGAATGGATTTTCTGATGCATAACAGACAACAACATTTTGAATCAACCATTAAGGATTTTGTTAGACATTGTGACATTAAAACACAATAAGACCAAAATTTTTTCTTTGAGAATGCCACTCTAAGGACAGTGAGAAAAATGCCTCATTTTTCTAGAGAACTTTTATAGACTTTTCAGATGTATAGACTTTGCAGATCTATATCATGAAATACAGCATGTTTATTTACATACGAGTTTTAAAATAGAAAATAACCGATAAGTGGCAAATGCATTTTATGAAGTTTTTTAGGCAAGTATTTTTAATCTTATATTGATTATTTGCTTTCACAAAACTTCAGCAAGGTCTCTTGTTTGATATTTGACATGGAATGCCTTAAAATTCCTGAGCAGAAGCTATTCTCTAGTTTCTTTAGGGGCTGCGTGAAACTGGGCCCACCTTAACACTTGGGGGCCTGGGACAAGAGTGTGAATGGAGGCCTATATACGATGTGCCCAAATATTTAAGGTTGTGTATCAAGTTAACAGACAGCAAATAAAATCTGTTTTATCCTGCATGAAGATCTGGAAGTTCAGATTTGCATTAAGAATTCCTGGACTTCTTGGAGATCCAGGCTGCATATGGCAGTGTAGGAATAGGTGCCGCCACTGCACAGCCCATCTCCCTTTTCTTATCACCTTTGGCTCTATCCTACACCTGGGAAGGTTTTAAGCACAGCCCAGCCTGCACATCCAAGCTCCATGTATTGATACCTTCCCACAAACCTCTGCCCTTGGTCATGTCTCAGGCCAGAGGTGCACACTGTGGTGGTCTGCCCTCTTATCAAACAGGCAGGCCCTGAGAGTGGTCTCAGGACTATTTGATCAGGAAGTTCTGAGGTCCCTGGTAACACGGAGTGTGACTTAGAAAGGTATTGGAGGGAACAGACATCAGGTGAAGATGTTCCCTATGCTCTGCAGTCTCCTCACCCCATGGGCTGTGGTACAACCAGAGGAGCCCAGAGCAGAATCCTCTAAAGTTTGGGTCCAGGCCATGGACCCCTCTTGACTGGGACTAAAGGTATCAAAGGAAGCAAGTATATTTGTCTTCCGAAGTCATTTCTTGTGCTGATGTTAGGATATGAGGGGATATGAGCACCAGAGGAAATATGGGCTTGATCACATTTATGTCTCACTGAAAAGATGGAGAGCTGAGTTCAATCTGTGGGATCTTTGAACCTTTGGCTCCAGAGAGTCTACCCTCCTAGAGGCAATGGTAAGCTAATACCTTCTGCCACAGGAATCGATTTGACTTTAGTTCTTACCTCTAAGTATTTTTTAAAGATTGCTTATTTACTCAATGGTTTAGTGATTGCTTTCTCTGGGCTGTGCTAACTTGAGAGGCGAGGCATTTAGAATGGGGCTGCCAAGCAGTTACAGTTAAGGAAGGTATTTTTCAGAGGATGTCCAAAAGTTTTTCCTGTATGAAGATACTTCCAGGAAGCCTGCAATTAGCCAAATCACAGATTTCCAGTTATTTCAGTCTTGTTAACAACAAGGCTGATCACATCTGTCTTAGGTTGGAGAATGTGCCTCAGCTATAGAAGCTCTTGCAAACCTTCAATTACAGCAGCCTCAGAAGGCACTGCTGCCATGTACTAACAAGCAGTCATCACCAGCAACAAGAGACAGATTGACTAATAATTAGCAAATGCACTGGAGAGGGCCTCTCTGAAGGTAAAAATATAATAATTTGCTTTTCCATCTCTTATAGTGGTGCTGGTTGTGAGATACTGATGTCTCATTGTTCCAGAGAAATACTTGACACTGTTATTAGCTGGAGTAACCTTGAAATATTTTAAAAGGACGAAGGAAGTGTCTTCTGTGTAGACAGTACTTTTATGAGTTCTCATAATGGTTAAGTACCATTTTTTTCTGCATTTGAAGTATGGATAGCAAGAACTTTGCCCACCACAGAATTCATATTTTCTGCCATTGTTAACTGTTTTCAATGCTGACTTTAAATATAAAACTGAATGAGGAATAGAAATGTTGTCTTAGGCCGTTGAAGTGGTATTTGCAATAAAGAGATAGTGGTTGAGAAAACTGGAATGAGTTAATCAAGGATTAAAGGGAAAGAAAATAGGCTTATAAGGAAATGTTAGTGAATCACAGTTTCTCAGAAGGATGTCTATCTGATTATTACCTTCAAGCATGTACAAGATATTTTTTTTAGTTGGGGAGGGATGGTGCCTATTGACCAGTTTCCCAATTCCAGGGGACCAAAGAATTGTTGAAAGCATAACTCTTCTTGCTGAGCTATTATGATAGAGTTAATATGAATCACATATATTTCAGAAGTATTACCACAAATCAAACCAACAAGCAAATGATTGGGTGTCCATTCATGGGAACACAACCATTATGATTGTCCAGAGAGAGTAAGAGAAGAATAAAGGAAGTGACTCAGGAGCACAGGGTCAGGAGCCCAAGGATACAGAGTTCATTTTTGAAAGTAATTTTGGAATAATGGAGATCAGGTTGAAATTGCTGCTAAAATGGCTTGGGGTTTAGGGCAGTGATTCTCAAACTTCACATGTATTAAAATCACATGGTTGGAACTTTTTAAATATTGATGTGAGATTCATCCCTGGAGAACTGATTTAATTGGTGTGTGGTGGAACCTGGACCTTAGGAGGTTTTTTTTTGTTTCGTTTTGAAAACTTCTGATGATGACGTTGACCTGCATCAAGTTGAAGTCCACTGCTTTACATGGCCTTCATTTGCCAGCTAGCCCCAGCATTCCTAGCCTAGGTGCTTCTACATAGAGTTTTCATGAGAAAAAGGAGAGTTTTATTGAGGAATACTGGTTCAGATCAACAAACACTTCACAGACGCTTGTTAGTCAGTTGGCATCTGGCCTCTGCCTTTGAGGGCTTCATAGTGAGGACTGAGGCAGTAAATTGCAAAGACAGAACCTGAACCCAGGTCTCCCTCTGAACTCATACCTGTGTTCTTTCTGCTCGACCATGCAGCTTAATGTCAGTCATAGTGATAAACCTGTTATAAGAGGCCACTTACTCTGTCACTTAATGCAGGGATCCCCAACGCCTGGGCCATGGACCAGTACCGGTCCGTGACCTGTTAGAAGGTAAGCGGCAGGAGGTAAGCAGCAGGCGAGCAAGTGAGCGAAGCTTCATCTGTATTTACAGCCGCTCCCCATCACTCGCATTACCACCTGAGCTCTGCCTCCTGTCAGCATTATGGTGGTTGTATAATTATTTCATTATATATTGCAATGTAATAATAATAGAAATAAAGTGCTCAATAAATGTAATGCACTTGAATCATCTCGAAACCATCCCCCACCCAACCCCGGTCCTTGAAAAAATTGTCTTCCATGAAACTGGTCCCTGGTGCCAAAAAGGTTGGGGACCGCTGACTTAATGCGTTTGCTAAGCTGAAGCTAAAAAGCTCTCCAGCATATGAGGTGTAGATATTCACCTTCATGTGGTTCAAGAAAATGGGCCAGACGTTCTCTGTTGCTCTCTCTGTTGCTCTCCTTATTGTATATTCAAAAATGCACATCTGTAGGATTAATACAAAATCCTGAGATATACATACCTATGCACCCAGAACATAATAACCCCTAAATTGTTGTATTTGAAATCTACAGAATCAGAGTTTTTTTATATATGGTACAGAAAAATGTAAGCATGTAAAATGTCTGTTTTAATAAGTGATGGTGTTTTTAAAAACAGCTTTAATGAGATATAATTGACATACAATAAACTGCACCTTTTTTTTTTAATTTATTTTTGGCTGTGTTGGGTCTTTGTTGCTGTGTGAGGGCTTTCTCCAGTTGCGGCGAGCGGGGGCCACTCTTCATCACAGTGCACGGGCCTCTCACTATCGCGGCCTCTCTTGTTGCGGAGCACAGGCGTCAGACGCGCAGGCTCAGCAGTTGTGGCTCACGGGCCTAGTTGCTCCGCGGCATGTGGGATCTTCCCAGACCAGGGCTCGAACCCGTATCCCCTGCATTGGCAGGCAGATTCTCAACCACTGCGCCACCAGGGAAGCCCCAAACTGCACATATTTAAAGTATATAATTTGACAAGTTTAACATATGTATAAACTCATAAAATTATCACCATGACAAAGATAGTGACAAAGATACCTACCACCTCCACAAGTTCCTTGTACCCCTTTATAATCCTTCTTCTCAGTCCCTTCAGTTGTCTCTGCACCCAGGCAACCACTGATCTACTTTCTGTCACTATTCGTTAGTTTACATTTTCTGTTTTCTGTAAATGGAATCATTCAGCATATACTCTTTTGTCTGGCGTTTTTTTTACTCAATGTAACTATTTCATTATTCATCCATGTTGTTGAACATATCAAGAGTTCATTTTTTTTCATCGCTGACAAGTATTCAATCGTGTGGCTGTCCCACTGTTTGTTAATCCATTCACTTGTGGATAGACATTTAAGTTGTTTCTAGTTCTGGCTATTAGTAATAAAGTTTCCATGAACAGTCATGTAAAAATCTTGTATGGTTTCATTTCCCTTGGGCAGATACCTAGGAATAAAATAGTTGGGACATTTGGTAAGTGGATTTTCACCTTTTTCAAAATGATTAAACTGTTTTCCAAAGTGGTTGTACCATTTTATGTTCACATCAGCAGTTTATGGGAGTTCCAGATGCTCCCTTCGGTCAGTCTTTTTAACTTCAAACTTTCTAATAGTTGTGTAATAGTGTCTCAATGTGATTTTAGTTTTTCTGTAATGACAAATGATATTGAGAATCGTTTCATATGTTTATTTTTATCTATTTGTCTTCTTTGGAGAAGCATCTGTTCAAATCTTCGGTTCATGTTTTAGTTGAGTTGTTTTCTTTTTATTGAGTTTTGGTAGGTTTAAAAAATATCATGGATTTAAGTCCTTTATCAGATATATGGTCAGATATGAAATATTGTCTTCCGGTCTGTGGCTTGTCTTTTCATTCTCTTAACAGTGGCTTTCAAAATCAGAAGTTTTTAATTTTAATGAAGTCCAGTTTACCAGATTTTTTCTTTTATGGATTATGCCTTTGATGTCATATCTAAGAAATCTTATAGATTTAAAGATTTAAAGAAATCACAGAGATTTTACCCTTGTTTTCTTCTAAAAGATTTATAATTATGTATTTACACTTAACGTCTAGCATCCATTTTCAGTTAATTTTTATGTATGGCGTGACGTATGGCTTGAAGTTTATTTTCTTGGATATGGATATCCAGTTGTGCCAGAACCATTTGTTGAAAAGCCTATCCTGTCTCCCCTAAATAGCCTTTACACATATGTCAAAAATCAATTAATCATATATGTGTGGGCCTTTTTCTGAATTCCCTATTTTGTTCTGTTGGCCAGTTTGTCTGTCTTTATACTAATTGTACACTGTATTGATTACTATAACATAATTTTGAAAACAGGTAGTGTTAGTCCTCCAACTTCATTTTTCTTTTTCAAGTTATTTTTGTCTATTTTTGGTCCTTTGCATTACCATATGAATTTTAGAATCAACTTATAAATTCCTAAAAAAATCTGCTGGAATTCTGATTGGCATCACATTGAGTTTATAGATCAATTTGGAACCCTATGTATTTTATATTTCTTGATTCTATAGGAAGTGATTTTTTTTTGTTTCAATTTCCAATTTATCATGTTAAAATAGAGGAATACAGTTGATTTGGTGTATTGATCTTGCATTGTGCAAGTGGGTAAAACTCATTTATTAATACTTTACTTATTTGGTAGATGCCATAGGATTTTCTATATAGACAACCATGTTGTTTATGAATAAAGACACTTTGCTTCCTTTTTCAATTTGGATGCTTTTTTTTTTTTTTAAACTGCACTGCCTAGAATCTCGTATACAAAGGTGAATAGTGGTGAATGTGTACACCTTGTTCCTGGTCTTGGGGGAAAGGCATTTAATCTTTTACCATTAAGAATAATATTAGCTATAGGTTTTTGTAGATGCCTTTTAGGTTTGAGGACACTCCCTCTATTCCTGGTTTGCTGAGAGTTTTTATCAAAATAGGTGTTGGATTTTGTCAAAATGTTTTTTCTACATCTATTAATATGATCATATGGATATTTTTAAATTAATTGATTAATATGGTGAATTACAGTGATTGATTCTTGAATGTTATACCAACCTTGCATCCTGGGATAAACCCCACTTGGTCATTAAGCAATATCCTTTTTGTATTTTGTTATATTTGATTTGCTAAAAATTTGTTAAGAATTTTTGCATCTGCATTCATGAGTGAGATTGGTCTGTGATTTACTTCTCCTTCTAAACTTTTTGTCTGGTTTTGGTATTAGAGTAATTGTGGCCTTGTAGTATGAGTTGGGAAGTATTCCCTTATCCTCAGTTTTCTGGAAAGTTTGTGTAGAATTGTTATTACTTCTTCATTAACTACTGGGTAGAATTTCCCAGTCAAATGATCTGGGGCTATTCTTTTGTGGGAAGATTTTAAACTACAAAATTGATTTATTTAATAGATACAGGGATTCAGGTTATCTATTTTTTTCTTGAGTGAACTTTGATACTTTGTGTCTTTTAAAGAGTTTATTCATTTTATTTAAGTTGTGGAATATATTAGCATAAACTTATTCAAAATACTCCCATATTCTTTTAATATCTGTAGAGTCTGTAGTGATGTCACCTTTTTCATTCCTGATATTGATAATTTTGTCTACTTTTCCAGATCAGTCTGCCTAGAGGTTTATCAATTTTACTGGTCTTCTGAAAGAACCAATATTTCATTTTATTGACTTTTTCCTGTTGGTTTTCTTTTTTCTTTTTCATTGGTTTTTAATCTGTATTATTTATTTATTTATTTATTTATTTATTTATTTATTTTTAGTTTCAGTTTCATTTGCTCTTCTTTGTCTAGTTTCCTAAGGTGGAAGCCTGAGGTTATTGATTTGAAACCATTCTTTCTTCCCAATATAGGCAGTTTAGTTTTGTACATTTGCCTCGAAGTACTGCTATAGCTGTATTACACAAAATGTTATATGTTGTATTTTTATTTTATTTGGTTCCAAATATTTCTGATTTTTATTTTTATTTCTTCTTTGACCCACAGGCTATTTAGAAGCATGCTGTTTTGTTCCCAAATATTTGGAACTTGTTCACATAGCTTTCTGTTATTGGTTTCTAATTTAATTCCATTGAGGTCAGAAACAAACTTGAATCCTTTTAAAATTACTGAGACTTGTTTTATGACAAACTCTTCAACTGCCTGGTCTTCCCATTCCCCCAGCTCCATCTCCTCAACTCTGAGAAGGTTCTTCCTCCCCACATTGCCTCCTGGAAACTCTCTCCAGGCAGCAAGCTGGGGAAATCCAAGTGCTCTCCTCTTTTGTTTTCCATCATTCAGGGGTCACTGTCCCTCACTGCTTGCTATCTGTTGTTATCTATTTTGCTTTTTAGTTATTTCCAGCAGGAGGATAAATACAGTCCCTGTTACCTCATCTTGGATCCAAGTAGATGTCCTCTCAATTATGGTTTTTAACACGTAATTTAATGCACTATAAACCAGTTTGTCCTGTTTAACATTAACCTTGTAATCTTACTTATGCTGCATTAGACTTCATTGTCATCCTAAACAAATTTTCTTAAGCATCAGCTATGAGAGAGTGCTGTGGAAACCTTCAAGTTTATTTCTTTTGATATCTCTCTTTCAAATAAACATCCATATATTCTCTCTCTCTTTCTCCCAGTCTTCTGAGAGTTGGAATGGGATTTTCAGTCACTACTTTTTGCCTAACAAAAGAAAGGCTTTTCATATTGTTAAGGCCAAAAACTGGATAATAAGCTTATGGTTGTTAGAAAGCAGCTTTCTTTGGTCATCTTTTGATAGCACTCACTAAGGGCTTCTGCTGCCTCTTAGACTAAAATAAAGCTAGCCATCTTTTGGTGAGATAGAACCCCGTTCACAGAAGTTATGGCTTTTCTCCCCGTCTATATGTAAGAGACACATTTTTTCCATTTTTGACCATCTTCTGCTATTACGTATCATTCAAGAATCTCCTGGGATGGGTGACTTTTATAGGGGATGAGGCTGCGTTGCCCTAGTTTACCCTTGCTTATTCTCTTCCCACACATGTGGAGTATGGAAAATGAACCATGCATATAATTTTCATGTCTCATACTCTTCTTCTCATAAAACAGAAATATATATGGATACATAATGCCCATGGTAAGCATCCTTTCCCTCTAATTTCTAATTGACCCTGGAAGTCATATTCTTGTGAAAATTAAACTTCCTATATGAATTCTGTTTATCCATTAACATGTCACTTATATTCACTTGTGTTTTTCTTTTTCTTGCTCTCTGCTTTATATTCTTAGTGAACTTTTATGATTTGTGTGAATTCTACTTTCTTGTTTTACTCCCTTCCCTTCCTGAATCACTTACATCGAGATGCTTCCTGTGTTTTGTTCACCCTTATTTTCTCATAAAGATTCTACCAACAAGGTACCTTGTTAACCCCTTCCTGCTTCTCCTTATATATTCCTTTTTGCCATTTCCTTCCCTTTTGCTAATCATCACCACGTCCCCATTTTAAATTCAGTCTTATAGCATGCCTGATAGCTCATTTCAAGTGATCATAAATTCAAAATTCATGCAAAATTCCTTTATTTAGAAAAGAGCATTTCTTAATTCAAAGCTCATCAACTTCTGTAAATATGAGGCTGTCACAGTTGTCCTTGATGGCTTTGGCTGTAATACTTTCAGAGCACTGTATATTGATTACGAAAATGGTGAAAATGAAGTCATTGGTTGTGTGCACAGGTCAGGTATATAAAACCATATTGAACTCAACACTAGAGCAAAATACTTGATCAGCCCCAATTGCCTTTCATTGTTTAATGCGAAATAAATATTTTTACCACTATATATTTCTAATTCAGCACATTCTAGCAAAGTGGTCCATAAGTAGTAGGACAGATACATGACTGAACTCGGTAGATACTGAGTTCCTTCTATGTAGAGGCAGTATATTATGCATTTCAGAGTGTACAAAGATGAGCAAAACCTAACTTTGCCTTCAAGGAATTTAATTCAATCTAATAGGGAAACAACATGTACGTAAATCACAAAAATAGCCAACACTGAGCACCAACTATGTTCGAGGAACTGGTTTAAGCACTTATATGTATTATCCTCTTCAATCCACGTAACAGTCCTATGAGGTCGATACTGGTATTTTATCCTCATTTCATATGAGAAAGTCGAGGCATAGAAAAGTTAAGTGCCCAGGTCAAGGTCACAGAGCTGGAAAGCCAGGGGAGGTTTTTGAATAGAAGAGTGACATGATCAGGCCACTTTAGGATAGATATTCTGGTAGCAATGCTCAGGGTGGACAGAAGCAAGAAGTTGGGAAGAGGAGCACAATTGCTCTTCCAGTCATCCATATTGAAACACTCTATTGATTCCCAAATTATAATGGTGGCAGTGGAAATGGAAGGAGACTGTGTAGACTTACAGAGATAAGAAAGAATTTGGCACGTAACTAAATGTTGTTGTATTGGGTGGTGCGGAACAGAGATAACTTTGAGGTTTTGATATTGGCCATGGGGAGAGCAATGCTGCTCTTAAGGAACTGAGAGTGGAAAATAACCTAGGTTAGTGATTACTTCAGTTGCGATGATTAGAAATGTCCAGAGGCAACTGGGTTATGGGATGGGAGTCCAAGTGATGGATCAGAGATAGATTCATTTAGGGATATCTGCAGTAGAAATAGGCAAAGTAGGTTTTCCCAGAAGGGGAGAGTAGAGAAACACCTAGTTTTATGGACAGGGAGAGAAAGAAGACAACTGTGTTATAATGACATCTATAATAAAGCCTAGAGAATTGATTAACAAGTATTACTCTTACAGTGAATATAATTATTTCTAAATGTACTGACTCTCAACCTTCATCTCTCACATTTAAACATTTATAAAGTAATTTTAGTCTAGTTGCATTGAATCTGATTATTTGGAATATTGATAGTTAATGTCAGTTTCCATCATGAGTTATATGGGTTGAGAAAGTTGTACCAAAATGTAAGAACCCGGGGCTTTTAACAATCACACTTGAAAGAAACCTCGGGAGTTGCATTTGTCAAGCAGCTAGGAAAACCATTCATGCATTCCCCACGTCCAAAGCTCCACAGGCAGCCCAAACATGAAGAACTGAAAGGTCATTCTTCTTCCTGTGGTGTGATGGTTTGTTGACATATTTTGACACACCAGTACAATGCTGAAAGGATCTGACCTTCCTGCAATACTGAGGGACTCAGGTCTGGACAGAGTACCTGACACTCATTGCGTTGCTCTCTTTGCCTTTCTCCTCCTCCACAGATAAACTTACTCCTCAAACATGAAATGCTGCCTTCCCTATAGAAATACTACAAACTTTAAATGAACATAAGTGATTGCTTTTTAAATTTCTCGAGCTTTGTTTTTCCAGTTACCATCAAGCTGAAATCTTTACTTAGACCGATTCATGCTTTTAATTCAAATAAATTTGTTGGGAATGGAGATTGTTAATGCTTGAAAGACTGAAACTAAACAAATTAGGAGGTTTCTGTGCTGTTATATGTTTTGCAGTCTTCACCTTTGTGATAGAAGCCAATTTATTGGAGTTCACATGTTTGAGGATTACCTCTACAGTGCAAAATTAATGTACATACAGGTAAATCTTAGGTAGCTTTTGAAGTAGTTGCCTCAGAGGTATATCATGTGTTAAGAGGTTGAAGAGTTAGGTGGAAACCAGAGAGCTGTCAAGAGAATTTTCTGTCATGTATAAAGGCATTCTATGTTAGGATTGTGTACTGTGAAAAGGAGCTTTGACTAGTTACCCATTTTATTTCTTAATGCAAAATCATGGTGATGTGGGGATGGAAAGAAAAATGTTTACCATTAATGAATTTCTAAACTATAAAAGTAATAAGCTAAGTACTTTTTAATCAGGAGCAGCTATTCAGAAAGATTTTCTTGCTGTCTCCACAGCTAGTAAATATAAAGTGGAATAATATTCTCTAAGCATTTAGATTGCACTTTGCAAAATATAAAAAGTTTTATGTATTTGTCATAATATGGGAAAAAGATTATTCAAGTATTTCAGTGACATTATTTCCAAATGTGATAACTGTCTGCCATATTCAGATACTTTTGTCCAAGATAAGTATTCTAGTGGCATGCCTAAAATTGAGACAGAAATTCTGAAGTACTTAATTGTTTCAAACTATTACCTATCTTGCATAAACTTTGAACTTTCCAGTAGCACCCTGAGCATCATACATCTTTGTTGGAATTGTTTCCCTCTCTATTTTCTTCACCCTTTCAAAACCAGTCCCCAGTACTGACAAAGCACTTTCATCTCCTACCTAGGTTACCACCAGGCTTCAGCTCCAATTTCCTGATATTCCTCATTCAGGTTAGACTTCTAAGTTTGTGTGTTCTGAGAACTGACAGCCCTGATCCTAATCTGCCTGCCCAGGGCCCTGTCATGCAGGCTCCCCTGTGCCAAACTGTGGCCACCCCCCCCCAACCCCCAGACCTTAACTTTCATGATTTTATGTAATTTTCAGTTGACACCTGTATCTGACATTGCAGTTGTACTTCTCGTTGTAGAGTCTTTACATAGGAATAGTGAAAACCTCTTTTCACTTAACTATTACATGGATTAATTTTACTTCACACTGACAGGTTTTCCTGCTGAAACTCAAGTGGTCAAATTCTTTTCTGTTTTCTCACCATTCTCCATGAAACCTTGTGACCCCCGCATCTAGCACGCAGGTACACGCAGGTGTGCATGCATGTGCACACACACACACACACACACATGCACATTATTCTCACAAATTGCTTTGAATACACAGCAAATCTGTTTGAAATGACAGGGAAAGGGTTAAGTACTGACAGTCTTTTTACTGGATTTATTAGTGACTTAATGTCCATACGCTTCTTTCCTTTAAATTCACCCCTAGGTACACAGGCATAAATTAACCCGATTGTTTCTATTATACCGTTTTACAAACATCTTTTCCTCAGAAAGTACACCACAAAGTTCTGTTGTTTTGCTAAGTTCCTGGCCTTCTTTTATAAATTCTTAGTAAAATTTCTTTCATTGTGGTGAGGAAAAAAAATATTCTATCAATTATTTTAAAAAGCAATAATTCATTATAGTTGATCATAAATGTCAGTAAGCAAAGACCCAGCTGAAGCATTTTGTCACTAATCATGCTGTTTTTCGTCTAATTAGTTAATTTACATTTTACAAATTAAGGGTAAAATTCAGACAGAAGATAACATCATAGCTTTAGCTGACCTATATTTGTATCTGCCAAATTTAAGTTAATTAGAAATGTAGATGCTGTTTGTTTTATCTGTCAGAAAAACTCATCTTTTTTCTCAAAAAAGAAAAAAAAGTAGACACACTTTTTTCCCCTCAGCATTTATCATCTAAATAATAGTCTTGCCAAGATGGCAGCCTCATAATAAACTCTTTTCAGTGGAGTGATGGGTAATGAAGCTTGCTTGTGAAGGCAGCGAAAAATGTTGTCTGGCCAAATGCATGAATATGATGGCTAGAGAATCAGTGGACTTTCTCAGTCATCAATCTTTTTAGTAGCCTCTTATACATCTGAATATTTTGATAGATGATCTAATAATTGAGTTATCTATCTTTCTAACTATCAGAGTTGCATAAAAATTATTCTCACATGCTACTGAATATTAAATGTATTAGGCATCCAGTAAATTTTTCATAAAAGGGCCAGAAGGTGAAAAATTTTTGTTATTCTATAAATACCTCTTAATATATTGAATGTTAAGCCCTCTGAAATTTTCAACTCTTAATTCCCTCTGTGAGAAGCAGATATATACTTAAAAAGGAGGACATGCCCATTGTAAGTAGGACATATCGTAGTTACTATAGCTAATGAAAAGTAAACCCTGATAACATATGGATGCAACTCAGTAGTGTAAAATGGAATGCCCTTGCTGGTCTAAAAAACTAGTGACACATTTGATGTGACACAAATTTTCCATACAAGAAGCACAGAGGATGTGGGTGCAAAGAGACTATGTGATTTTGATGTTTCCCTCATCTGGGGAGGAAGATGATTCTACCAAAAAGGGAAACTTGCACATCAGCTGCCTGCCTAGCATTTTACCTAATGACACCAAGCTACCCAAGAATTCTTTTAATGCATAAGTAGTTCTTTCCCTCCATATGGCTTTATATTATGTTTTGTTTTATCATACACCACTCTGACTTTTAAAAGCTTATCAACAACAAGTGTGCTTCACTGGGATTGAAAAGCAGCAAGGAAAATTGGCAGGAAACAGATCACTTACAAAGTAGGCTTTCTCCACCGCCCACCACCCGCACTTCTTCAAGGTGACCTTGCAGTGATGACTTCCCAGTAACCAACATTAAAATAGTTCTGCCCTGGAAGAGCAGGCATTTGTTTGCAGGTCTGAAGGGTTACCAATCCTGTGCATCTTGAAAGGCACTCAAACGAGCAGGGCCTTGTAAATTGGATTTCTATTAGCCAGACCTGATGATAGCTCTTCATCAGTGGAATGGGAGAAAGTGCTATCAATAGCTCCAGCTCTAAATATCTTTGTTTTTTTTTAATGCCATACTTATTTTTGGTCTCTCTCATCCAAAATGGTGATGAATGCTTGAATCACCAGAATTATTTAATTATTAATTAATTTAATAAAACCTTAAAATCTAGACAACAGCTATTTTTAAATGCTTTTCAACCTGTAAAGCATTTGGAACAAAAATCAAAGACATAATGGTCAGAAACAAATATGGTAAAAATGTCTTAGACCTTGCTCTCCCTTATAGTTCCCCACGTTGATTTCAGCTCACAGTTGTGCTATTTATAAAAGTTTGGGATGATAGACTTTCTTTCTCTTCATTTTCTGCATTGAAAATAATAATTGAGAAGGATAATACCAATTGTAGAAATCTCTCAATGGGTTACATCTGAGGAACTATTACTCTCTGGTAGTTTGATCTTTTCCTGGTTTTAAGAATTTTGCTTTTATAATTTGAGGTTGGATAAAAGCTGGTGTTTATTTTTTGTAAGAGCTATAGCTGGGAATTTTAAATTCTTAGATATCTATTTTAAATTATACATTTAAAACAATTTGAAATGACTGTATTGGGGAAGTTTCAGGGGAGGGAATAGTCTTTTCTTAATCAAAGTAGCAAACATCTGTGTTCTTTCTAGTCTGTCTTTTGATTAGCATGGCCTCATCCATCACTGGTCTTTGATATGAACACCAAGAAGTCACGTCCTTTTGTTTTAAATGATAAATATGCCTTTGTCATGAATACTCATAGGCAACCCAGGATTTACATCTGAATTGTCAAAGTGTAACTGCCCAGCTCCTGTGATGAGTGACATTATTAGTGAAATAAAGAAGTTTTTAATTTGTCATGGATAGGCCTTAGACGCTGACATTATGAGACTATGTGGGTTGTGATGCTAGAAAAAGTTGTCCTTCCCCCACTATTTTTCTAAGATTTGTCATTTATCAACAAGAAGTAATCTGCCACAGGACGTTCTCTGTGAACATTTTCACTTCAGAGTCATTTAGGTTTTATTATTTAGGCTTGATAGCTCGTAGCTCTTATCAAAACTAATACTATGTGAAGTGGCAGGCTTCTGATGGTCAAACAATCAGTATTAAGATTTGTTCAGTCTGGCTGTTATTGCCAAAGACACTAATTTTTTTAACTTTAGCTTTATTACGAGGTTGGTGTCAATTATATTTTCCAAATAAGTTTCTTTGATAATCTTTGTCCAAACTCACACCTACTCAAATATATTTATATATGTGCTATTTATATAAATACACTGACAGACACATAATATCTACCTTTACATGTTGTGTTACTCATTAAAACCTTCAGGCTGTCAAGTTCAACTGTTGTATTTGACTCTTCTACTAAGAAATTAGGACCATTAAAATTAAAAATATCATGAAGTCGATCTTCTCTCGTCTGTAATGTAAAAGATTTCAGCTTATGTATTTTTGCCTTATTTATTTCTACATTATTAATAGACAAATATTTTGATTAAAGTTTTGTCTTATGATAAGTGTTTAGAATGTTTCTTGTTGGTAATAAGTAGTTCGTTCTAATTTATATATAAAAGACATTCTATGAAGATTTGGTATATTAACAGAAACTTCAACAGAAATTGCATTACCTTTTATAAGCTTTGACTTTGTAATTTCAACACAACTAGTTTAAAAGCAGGTCCTCCTTAACTACTTTAAGAGAAGTTTTCATTTTTTCTTTTTCAACTGAATTCACTGATTGGTTAGATTATCCAAAGCAACCTTTAACTTAGAATGTTGGGATTTATAAGAGAGTTAAGCTGTATGTTTTAGTTTAATTCAATCTCTCTCCATAAAATTCACTTTAAAATGGTTCCATCAATTATAACAGCCCCACTTAAACTGTGTTTTATTTGGGGTCATACTCCTCACCCCATAAATGCATTAATCTTAGGTTTTCTTTGTTTTATTGTGTCAAGACTGAAGTTTAGCAATTACTTTTCTAAAATATTTCTTGATTGCCAAATAAATAAAGTTTAAGGCAAAAAAAAAATGTACTTGATTAGAAATTAACCATTATCATCTAGGGATTTTCCTTTTTTCTAATTTTTTTTTTTTCTTTTTTCATTTCTTAGTATTTCTTAGGTCACCTGTTTCATGGAAAATGAAGTCTTATTCATGTTTGTTTCCCAACAGAAAACAATCCTTGCCAACTCCAAAGCCCAACCCCTTACATTAATTGAGATTTTTATACTGTAATGTGTCTTGAGTTTTTGAGACCCTAAGGTTTTCACCCAACTTGAAGACAATGATGCCAGTGAGCTTCTGTCCAGAGTTAATCAGCTGCAGAATTTGTAAACTGCACATGTGTCAAAGTTGAAAATGTTAGCACTCTAATAGAAGCTTGAAAAGGTTAGATCTGATAAAAGCCGTCAGCAGTTAAAGGAAGTGATTTATGGGAATGTAATGACACAAAATGCCTCATTTATCACTCATATATAGATGGGTTAAGGTTGCTGTGTCATACTTTTAAAAACTTGACCACTTCGAATTGTCAAAATAGGTACTTAATTGCCCTTCATCCTTTTCATTTTGAATTTATTTCATTTGAGTTTGGTAATTTTATCTACGATCACTTTACTTCCGTTGACTTCATATGGTTACGTTTAAAGTCATTCATATTTTGGATTTTCAAAAACTGTACATCACTGATCTTTTCAAAAACTGTACATCACTGGTCTTAGGCTTTCTGTTGCAAGGAAAGGCTAAGCCAACCTTATATATGTTAGTTTACATTTTTGTTTAACACGAATGCCATGGAGATATGTTAAAGTTTCATTTTGTCTTTTCTAGCACTTGTAATTTTCATCAGCATTTTCTAATCCTCTAAATTTTCTATATATCTTTCCTTAAATAGTGCAACATGAATTTTTTAATTTAATTTTATTTATTTATTTATTTATTTTAAGCAACATGAGGTTTTAAAAGAGCCATAAATTCATTTACCTCTTAGAAACTCAACTTAATATTTAAGCTCCACACAAATTAAATTTAATGAAAACCTGCCTGTCTGGTTAAATGATCCTTTAAAAAAAGATAAAAACAAAAGTTAAGAGACATGCCAATTTGTATTTCTTCCTCAGATTAATTAAAATGCAATTCTCGATTATTTCTGTGTACATTCTAAGAAAAGTATTTATAAACTTGGAATTGCTAAACATCTGTTTGCTTATTTGATATCATTTAGTTTATGCATGAATACCTTAACACTATTAAATAAAAACTATTTTATAACTTGCCAATATATCAAAATAATCTTATAAAACACAAATTTTATAATGATTATTACAGTTTTAAACTCTTTAGTATGAAGGGTAAAACTGTTTAAGGGCTTCTTGGAAATTTTTCAGATCATTAAATATGGCAGAAGTGTCTGGGAGTTTCCCCCTTTGCCCCTCTACGGCCAAAAAATAAATTGGAAAACTTTGACAGTCTCAGTTTGTCAGCCAAGTATTGCCCTTTCTTCAACAGGGACTTCCCAGGTTCAGTTTAAGAAGTCAGCGGAATTTCTTCAACAAGACAAATGCATGACAGTAAATGGGGAAGGGAGGGGCTGTCCTAGGAAGAGAAACTTAAAGACATCATAACCAAATGTCGTTGACCTTGTTGTACCTTGATTCCATCAAATGGACTAGAAAAATACATTTTTGAGACAGTCATTGAAGGTTGAGTATGGATTGGTGTGAATTCTGAACACCAAGAAATTACTGTTAATTTTGTTAGAGATGACAGAGTCATTGTGGTTATGTAAGAAAATGTCCATTTTTAAAAGAGATACATATGAGAATATGTAGGGGTGGAGTGACTTGGGGCCTAGGATTTCTCGTAAAATATGTCAGCAAAATAAATACATACGTTGAGACAGGCAAATTTAAAAGGGAGATACAGAATTTGCAAGATGGATATTTAGTAGGGGGGGTTCTCTACTTTTCATACATTTTAAAATTTTTGCAATCAAAACCAAAAATGTCAGGGAGATTGTTACATCAATCTTGTCCAAAAGTATTGCTTTTTAATATAAAATTATAATACCTTATATTTTCTAATATTTTCTTGATGCCAATCTTAATTTTAAAATCATAAGGTATAATCTAAAATGTTTTTTTTAATCTCCAAAATTTATCCCCCCCAAAATTATCTAACTGGCTAACATCAAATCCAGTTACAGTACTTTAAATCAGTAGCAAACCTGAAATCTTCTAAGATGGAAAAGGGCTAAGAAATTCTGCACATTTATTCAAAATATGACAGAAACCTATTAGCATACTTCTTTGTGCTCTGAAAAGTATGTACCTCCTAAATGGCATTGCAAATCTTTTTTTTGTTTGTTTAAATGTATAATTTCAGTCTTATATTTCTGACAAGAGAATTTTAAAACATAAATAAGTCTTATATTTTGATCTTTATTTTTTAATCATTGTTTAATAAAGCATCTTCTTGAGTTGCAGATATACTTTCCCAACTTAAATATTAAACAAAATGTATTTCTTTCTACATGCGTCTTCGTTCAGAAAAAAATGTGTACAATTTAATTAAAATCTTAATTCTTCTATGATTTAAAAAATCTGTCTGTATTTACTTGGCTATCTTTAGACATGTATGCAGTATTTTTATCTTTAAACAACAACAACAAAAACCCTGAAGATCTCAAACTCTTAAAATATACGTTGATTTGAAGAAAATGTATTCTTCATATGAATTTATTATTTACCCTATTTGTATTAAAGGATAGTTAACCAAATGTAGTTTTCTATTTTTGTAGATCATTTACATATATTAAGGCAACACAGGAAGCACCATTTCAATTTAACCTTACAGAGATTAATCATTTTATTTGAAGGAGTTTTGTTGTCATTTTTTCAAATCAGTGATTAGGAAAAATTCATATCATGTGTGTTTACATAATCATAGGAGTCAAAATTGTCTCAATCTATGAATCTTAATAGTTTGCTCTTGTAACAACTATGAGGAAATGTATTAAAATGCCTTAATTACAGGGCAAGAAAAAGAGAAAGCACAGTCTTTTAGCATATGATCTTTCAGTTGTTCACTAAAGGATAAAGAAAGCATTCAAGCGTGGTTTCAAGAACTGTCAGCAATAAGAAAATGCAGGGTGCTTTGTAGAGCCTTAAAGACCGACCTTTCTGGGATATAGATTTAATTAAAAAGTAAAATAGACTTTTAATTTTAAAGAAATTTTTTTAATGTTATAGAATTTCATAATGTTAATATATTAATAAGGGCATTATATTCTTATCCCAGTTGAGTCATCCATGAAGCTACTGTATTTGATTCACACAGTGGTGGATCTTATAAATATTTTTCTTTAGGTTTGATTTAAGAGTGAGAATTATATATATAATAATTTTTAAAGATGTTCTCTGATTCATATATGCTGATTCAGTCTAACCCGTACACTAGGAACATCTAGTAGTCTTCCTGCTACTGAGAGGTGCTTTTACCCACATTCAAGTGCAAAATGATCAGAAAAATTGATTTTTGCACTATCTTAACTAATTAACATGTTCATATATACACTGCTCCTTGTCGGCACAGCACCAATCCTCGTAGTCAGGTACAAGAATTTCAGAAACACTTTAACTTTCATATAAAAAACAAAACAAAACTCATTTGTTTTCCATTGAGTTCAGTCAAAAGGCCTAATTAACAGTACGTATACAAGTTGCATTAAACTAGAGAAGGTTAACCTGAGTATGTGATAAGTAGTTGTTTATAAATAACCCCAGCCTCTTCTTTCAGCGCTTGGCATCTGTCATAATTTGAGGAGCTAGTCTGCTCCCACCAAGAACCCACACATCAGTATTTACCGGATACTTCCAGGCGCCAAATATATTCTTGTTTAAATTGTCTTCGTTTCAGGACACCTCATTTGGAGACAAATCAATTTCAGAAGAGTGGTGTTTTTTAAGTAATTACTCTTTATGTTGAGAAGCTGTTTTTGGACCAGTGTTGTTATTTTTCCAACTAGTCGATGACCAATGTATTCACTGTTCAACATTTAAAAAAAAAAAAAAGATTAATTTGGCAGTGTATTGAAAGACCTTATTAAAATCTCCAGTGCGTAGACTTCTATTTAAAATGACGCTATGGAACGATAGATATGCATAGTACAGGGACTGGTTTCCAGTTTAACTCACACAGAGATGTAGCCACTAAAAGTGTCTGCTCTGTGTTTCCATTAACTTGAGTTTCTCAGTTTGAATTATTATTCTACAGAAGATACCACAGACTACTTTGTTCTTAAATAGTCATGTAGTAGATTGAGTAGTACTTGAAGATTTGTTGCATTTTGACTGTAGGAAAAATAATGCCTCTGCGTGATAATGAGAATATGATTTGCATGTGCATTGTATAATTCACAATATACATATGCATTCATCATGTTATTCTTTGCAATATGATGAATTATGTCAATTTATTGCATATGTCTGCATGTACCTCATCTCTTAATTAAAGCATTAATCACTGAAATTACCAAAGATATGTAGTTTTACTGTATTTTTAAAATTTAATGTTGATCTTTGCATAGTAATATACATATTATTTCTAATTGGTAGGCTATACTAAGACATTTTAAGTAAGGATTTCCATGTTATGATTCTATCATATCAATTATTTTAAATATGCTTATCTTAATATACACTTAAAACATACTTTTTAACCATTTTAAATCATTTTTATATGAGATTAATTTCCTAAATCACTAAAATTACCAAAGACATACATATGTGCACATATATATGCATATCATATGATCAACATTAAAATTTAAAAGAGTATACATAGTCTTTCTGTACTTTTAAATTTTAAAGGTGATTTTTGCATAGTCATATGCATTATTTCTAATTGGTAGACTATGATAAGAAATGTTAAGTGAACATTCCATGTTTTGCTCCTAGCAAATCAATTTTAAATATGTTATTTTAGTATATGTTTGCCACACCCTTTAACATTTGAGTTGTTGAATCATTGTTTCTTTCATTTGAGATTAATTATACTTGATGTTAATTTCCCAGCACCTAATATTGGTTCATTTATAAGTAATAACATTTGCTATTCATGTGATTGAATCCTTTAGAAATCCATACCTTCAGAACAGCATAACAAATTGTGAAGCTTTGAGGAAAAATTTGGTAAAAAATGGTAACACCCGGTCATGGAATTTAGTTGTTACGAAGGAGGCACAGGTTGCAGTATCCCTGCTCATTAATCCATTTAACATTCCTGAGAGAAAAATTTTATTCATTTAGCCCTAAACTATTCCTATAACATTCATCACTATCTTTCTTCTCAGACCCAAACCTTGATTTATGCTTCTCTAGGAAGGCAGAAGCCTCCCTCACATGACTTCGTTAAGCCACCCCCGTCTCTCTCAGTTTTTGCTTATTCTCTCCCCTTGTGTCAGGTGAAGATGGTTCCTTATTACATTTCTTCTTTTCCTCAGTTTTCCCTCTTCCTCAGAGTTGAGAGGTTTGTCCATGCTTTGAAAGTCATCCTTGGCTTATGCATTAGAGCCACTAACTTGTTTCCTTCTTCCTTCTGTTGCCCAGCATCTTGATATTCATACTGGTGGCCTCTGCACCAACACCTACTTAGTGCTGAAGAACTTGCCATTCTCCCATGCTTTGTTTCAGAAATGTATCTGTGAATGTATCTATGAATGCTGCTTTGATGTAGCGTTGGTTATGCCTCCGCCCCTGCCCCTGCATCCTACACATCTTCCTCAACATTCAGTCATTCCCGGTTGAGAGGCTGAAGAACCTTAAGCTGACTCACCTGGACCTGGCACTGATTTTGTGCCTGGGATGCTGAGCTGTTTCAGAACCAGGAAAGCATGAGTCTCCCACACTTCGTGCCCTCCTTGTTTTGTCTTTTTTTTGCTGCACAATGCCACTAGATCCCTCTTCTAAGAGCACAACTTTGAGGTGACATTTCCCTCTGTGTGTTGTTTATCTCCATCCCACTCCACTCCGTTGTGACCTGGGAGTCTGACCCATAAGGGCCACGTCAGCAGACTCCTTTGCCCTCTGGCTTCCTGTTGGGTTCATTCAGGGGGAGGCACTGGCAGGAGATCCAAGGGTGCAAAGAAAGTGCCAAGAAGGTATTTGTTCTGCTTCTCTTTGGGGTCCCGCGATTGACTGCCTGCGACAACCAAGTCAATCCTGTCACTCGATCTTCCCCACCCAGCTCCTTTCTCGGCTCTGGGTGTCCCGTCCTTCTCTCTGCCATTCAAACCTAGGGGTGGTAAGGGCTCTCTCCTGTTGACAGCCTGGAGGCATTGCACATCCAAACCTCCTTAGAATGTTCAGTGCTGTCCATTACCTATAAAGTGAAGTCAGGCTCCTCAGGCTGACCACTGCCTCTCCAGCCTTATCTGGAGATGTTACTCCACGTGCCGACATAATTCCAGTCAAACAACATACCTCACCATGCCCTTTTGCATGTCTTTGTTCTTGTGTGATCCAACGCCTGTATTCTCCCTGTTTTTGCCCATTATATCTGACTTGCCCTTCTTCTAAATTATTCAAATGAAGTGATTCGCCTGGAGTCTGAAGCCAACAAGTATTGAATTTGAAGCTAAAGTTATGTTAAGAGCACTTGGAAAATGTTACTTTCCCCTGAACTTCAGACCCATATATCCACCTGGCTTTTCAACAGCTCTACTTGGATATGTGTTAGATGTCTCAAACTCGACATGCCAAATCTGAATTCCAGATGCCCCTAAAAGTTGCCCCCAACCCAGTTAATGACAACTCTACCCTTCCATTTGCTTAGGCAAAATACCTTGGGATCATTCTTGTTTCTTTCTCTCACAGTTCACTTCTGATCTTTCTGGAAATCCTGTTGATTCTACCTCCAAAAATATATCCAGAATCCAACCATTTTTCACTATCTCCACTGCTACCACTTGGTCCCAGTCACCGTCATCTCTTTCCTGGGTTGTTGAAATAACTTCTTAACTGGTCTCCTTGCTTCCATCCCCACCCTCCTAAAGTCTTTTCTCAGCATAGCATCCAGATCATCAAATATAAGTCAGATCATGTTAACCCTCTACTAAAAATCTTCCGGTGGTTCCCTCATGGACCCAGAATAAGAGCCAAAGTCCTTACATTGGTCTTTGCAGCCCCGCAGGGTTCCTTTGAGTCATTGCTATGATCTCACCTCCCACCACATTCCTCCCCACTCACTCTGCACCAGCCACTGTGGCCCTTTTGCTGTTCCTCAAACTTACCAGTTACATTTTTGCCTCAGGCCCTTTGCACTGAATGTGCCCTTTGCATGAAACACTTTCCCTAGACATATACATGGCTCAATGTCTAAAGTCAGATACAACATCACTTTCTCAGACCTACCCTGACCTCCCCAACAGCCACCATCTTCCTTCCTTCCTTCCTTTGTATTTCTCCATGGCCCTTTTCACCTTCTTACATGATTTATACTGCCCCTTATTTTATTTACTCCATTAGAGTTAAAGTTCTACAAGGGCAGGGTTTCGGGTCTGTTTTGTTTACTGCTGTATCCTTAAGACTAGCACAGTGCCTGGCATATAACAAGCTGTTAATAAATACTTGTTGAATAAATGAATAGGTTTATTTTGAACAAGCATAAGGTATTTTTTAAATGTAAATATCATGTATCAATGTTAATGGTGCAAATTGTCATAGTATCAGCATTTGACGTTCCCAAAGTTTCTGACACTTGGAAGAAACATTTCAAATCTAATGTTTTTGCAGTAGAAATGATCAGTCTTTCAATTCTGCAGTTACAAGAAAACAGGCTTTCCCCTCTCTTCATTGCTCTTGTCTTATTAGGAAATCCCCTGTAGTTTCTGAGAGAAATAATACCAACTTTTTAAGAAGAACTATTTGTATTGTTTTTATGCTATTAATAGGTTTGGAAACAATACTATTACTATTAATTTATCAAACCCTTCATGAGAAATGCACACTGTGACACACATTTTAACTCTTTGAAGCCGAGTATCAAGCTTCAAAATTAATTATGCGAATATTCCAAATGTTAGCAAATCGAAAGCAAAGCAGAAGATGGCATCTTGGAGCCAAGTGGAAATAAGTATGCATTCTCCTATTTCCATTTTGATTACTGAGGGTTATACAAAACTATTTTAATTAAATTTAAAAGATCCATAGTGTGGGCCAGCTCTGCACATATTACAGCCAACAGAAAATAAGAAATCAATATTTCAAATGAAATATCATGCATTATTATTCTTTTTTATATTCTCTGAATATTCATCTAAAATGCTGTATTTACTATATAAATTCACATTACTTAGCAAAAATAATTTTGTTTTGTATGGGAAAAGGGCTTGCTTGGGACAGAGTTTCATTGAATACTATATGCTGAAAATGTTCCTCAAAACAAAGGTTGGGTGGTCAAATGATTTTGGAAAACGTGGCTTACTACATTGAAATTTCAGAGGCTCTGAGAAGTTCTGTACGAAGGATACGTGTTTATCATTTTTTAGCCCTACATTGCTTAAACTTATTTGACCAAGGGTCACTTTTTGCATCTAATACTTCTTTCCCTTTGGAATGGCCTCTTGAGAACTCTTGTGTGGACTCCTAACAGGAGATGATAATCACATCAATGGTGGGATGTAAGGTGGGGTATAGGGAGCGAGCTACCATTTCTGAGCTATCGACAAGGAGATAAATAATACCTCCGCCTGGGCCTCCTAACTAGCCAAACTTCTCATCGCTGAAAGGCCCAGATGGCATCCCCTTAGACCAGAGATTGCAAAGTGAAATGCTCCCAGGGGCCAGGCAGACAACTTAAAGTGGGGACTGTGGTGAAGCTGAGAGCCAGCAGTGCTTCCTTGTGGGACGGCCACTGCTGAGTCTCAGCCCACTGTGGCCACGGAGATACAATGGGCCCAGGACGGCCAGATCTTCCAGTTCTTCAAACGGTATTGAAAATCCAGATTTTCATGTTTAGTCTCCTACATTTTCAATGGTGTTAACTAATTCCATGTTAAAAAAGACAAAACACTGGCAACCAAATAAAATACATTCCAGGGCCACCCCAGTGTGTGACCTCCGCCTTAAGAGGAACTGGTGTAGAAGCATAAAAAGACGAGGCATGGGGGAAACCTAGAATGCACTCCTCCTGCCGCATGCGTGGGCCCTTGTAGAAACAAGATAACTTTCAGTATTTTCGAGGCCAGAATATTTCCAACTAGGTAGAGTCTGAAAAGCCTTAAAGACTAATTTACTTCATTGCCCTCATCAAATAACTATGATAATAACTTAATATCTGTAAAGATGTTTTCACTTTACAGAGTACCAACATTGAAAATAAAATGATAGTCTCTAGATGTGTTAGTTTGCTAGGACTGTCATAACAAAATACCACAGACTGGCTGGCTTAAACAACAGAAATTTATTTCTCACAGTTCTGGAGGCTAAAAGTCCAAGGTCAAGGTGTCAGTAAGGCTGATTCCTTCTGAGGGCCGTGAGGGAAAGATTTGTTCCAGGCCTCTCTCCTTGGCGTAGAGACGGCTGTATTCTCCCCGTCTTTACATCCTTTACCCTCTATGTGTGTCTCTGTGTCCAAATTTCCTGCTCTTATGAGGACACCAGTCATACTAACCTAATTACCTCCGTAAAGGTGCTGCCTCCAAATAGGATCACATTCTGAGCTGTGGGGATGCGGAGGGCAGGACTTCAGCATCGTATGTTTTGTTTTTTGAGTACCTAAAAATTTGGTACTGGGTTTTTGTTTTTGTTTTTTTAACATCTTTATTGGAGTATAATTGCTTTACAATGGTGTGTTAAGTTTCTGCTCTAGAACAAAGTGAATCGGCTATACGTATACATATATCCCCATATCCCCTCCTTCTTGCGTCTCCCTCCCACCCTCCCTATCCCACCCCTCTAGGTGGTCACAAAACACGGAGCTGATCTCCCTGTGCTATGCGGCTGCTTCCCACTAGCTATCTATTTTACATTTGGTAGTGTATGTATGTCCATGCCACTCTCTCACTTCGTCCCAGCTTACCCTTCCCCCTCCCCGTGTCCTCAAGTCCATTCTCTACGTCTGCGTCTTTATTCCTGTCCTGCCCCTAGGTTCTTCAGAACCTTCTTTTTTTTTTTTTTAAGATTCCATACATATGTGTTAGCATACGGTATTTGTTTTTCTCTTTCTGACTTACTTCACTCTGTATGGCAGACTTTAGGTCCATCCACCTCACTACAAATAACTCAATTTCGTTCCTTTTTATGGCTGAGTAATATTCCATTGTATATATGTGCCACATCTTCTTTATCCATTAATCTGTCGATGGACACTTAGGTTGCTTCTGTGTCCTGGCTATTGCAAATAGAGCTGCAATGAACATTGTGGTACATGACTCTTTTTGAATTATGGTTTTCTCAGAGTATATGCCCAGGAGTGGGATTGCTGGGTCGTATGGTAGTTCTATTTTTAGTTTTTTAAGGAACTTCCGTACTGTTCTCCATAGTGGCTATATCAATTTACATGCCCTTGGTACTGGGTTTTAACCATAAAATTTTATACTTAAGCCAGGGAAAGTTCTTTTTTGAATTGCGACGGAGGTAGTAGATAAAACCAAGTGTCCAAAGTTTTATATAACTTATGCAGGTACCTACAAAAAATATCATGTGTATGTGCGCTATGAGGAAAGGAATGGTTGAAACTACAGATCCATTTATTTGGACCACTATCAAGCACCTAAGTAGATATACAAGTTAGAATGTATACCTAATAAATATAAAATATACTATGAACTGAATAATATGATTTAAACTGAGATGTGAAAGCTTACCACTATTAACATTAAGCCGTGTTCTAATGCATAAATGTTCTTAGGATCTCTAAGCTTATGCAAAACAATTCTTTTTTTGTTTTGTTTTATTTTTGGTTATCTTCTCTTGTTTTAGTGCTTCTTAATATACAGGAAAACAGAAAATCAGTACATTTTTAGATGTTAATGGCCAACAAAGAAAGAAGGTAAAAATAAAACAGAATCTTGAATTCAGCATTGATTATACAAACTATTTGAAATCAGCTTTATTTTCTGCACTGCTTGCTCACAATGTTCTTCATACCTTCATAGGTTTCCAAGACCCCAATGTGCTTGAGTTGAGACCTTCTTCTGGAGTCTTTCTATTGTTTGTTTACCTACGTGGAAAAAATATTCCCAAATGTAGGCTAGTTTTCTTTTAAAACTGCAGCAGATTGCTGAAATTCACTCATTCACATATTCATTCATTTATTCATCTAACAATACTGTGTGCAAGGTATTCAGGTAGGCACTAAAGATAACCATGGCCTCTAACCTCAGGGAGCTCACAGTCTGGTACAGTGAACAAAAACGTAAAACCGGGAATTTGCAGTAGAGATATTGGCCTAGGGTCCCCAGAATAGAACAATCACTCAAGCCAGAATGAGTGGGAAAGACCCATGAGTTAGGTCATAAGAAAAGCACAGAAATTATCTCGGTAACTGGTTAAAAGACAGATGGAGTTGTATGTTGTCAAAGGTGCAAAAACACGAAAACACATGGTGTATTGAGGGAATTGTAAATACCTGGGTATTTCTGAAGTATAAATTGTGTGTCAGGAAATAGAGGAGTTGAGACTGGAGAAATCAGAGCCAAGTCACGAAGGGAATTTGGAGAAATCATGTGGGCATTGGGGAGACTTGAAATATTTTAATCAGGAAAAAAGCATTTTAAAAAAGATCATTTCGAGAGTGATGTGGGGGATAGATCGGAGAGAAAAAACATTGAGAGTTAGGGTACTATTGCAACTTCATTTAAGAACTAAGAGGCAGTAAAGTAATGTGTTTAAGAAGAGGGTAGACCTGGAGCCAAGGTACCACCTTGGCAACCGGGCTCTGCCACTTCTCAGCTGTGAAACCACGGGCCAGTCTCTTCACTTTTCTGGGCCTCAGTTTCCGCATCTCAAAAATGGGGATAATAATAGAATCCACTTTATGGGGATGCTGTGAGAATTAAATGAGTTCATATGTGTGAAGTATTTAGAACCATGCCTAGTATATAGTGATCACTCAACATATCTTAGCGATTATTGTTATTAATAATTGTTAAACCATAATGGCTAAGACTAAGATGGGGCTAGATGATAAATGTGAAGCAAATTGAAACATAAGAATTCAGGCACTGTCTTAGTAAGGTTGTAGAGGAGGGTGCTTAGCCCATTCGGAACCTGCTACCCGGACGAAACACCTAAAGATGTTCTGTGTTCTGCAAAGTTCCTTCTTGGTATTAAGTTCCAACTGTGCAGCTTTCATGTTTTAATCTAATCAAATGTAACCGCCAGAACATCCCTGGCATTCCTACCTCCCCATCAGTAGACGCTGCTGTCCGGATCCCTGTCACTTCTGATGCTCGAGGCCTAGTTATGAGGTGAGCATTATACGCACCCTCAGTCTCCCCAGGCATAAGAGAAACCAGGAGGCAGTACATAAACCCACGGCCTTAAATATTTTATTTTTCACTCTAAAGAAATCTTTCCCATTTTTATTTTATTTTATTTTTTGTCTCTGCAAATTTTGGTGTTCTTTCTATTTCCCTGAATTTACTGGGCCTTCATGAAATCCATCACCAGATGATTGACAGTAGGAACATTGGAAACTTGTTTTTCTATCCTTCTATTTAATAGGCAAAATCAAAGTCTGTCACTCGAATCTGATATTTGTAGGAAGGAATTGTGCAGTGAGGGATCTAACAGAAAAGGCCCACTTTCTCTGCAGGCTTTTCAGAGCAACACCTACTTCGGTGGAGGCAAGTAGTTGGCTGCCGAGGACCTCTCCCAGGCTCAGCGTACCCACCTGTCTGGGTCATCCTGCTTTCTTCCTAGGGCAGCAACTGTCAGCCAGCCACTCTAGCATTCTCTCCATGAGCATTACTGTGTCTGAATCTCTCTTCCTAAATGCACCCTAGAGTCTGGTTAAGTAAGAATCCCTCCTTCCTTGCCCTGTCTAATTGAACACCTACTATGTTCACCGTTCTGGGCACCAGGAATGCAGCAGTGAACAAAACATATGAGGGCCCCATCCTTAGGGAGCTCATATTATGATGGGACAGACAGAAAATAAGCAAATGAATAAACGCATTCTTTTCAAATCATGAACATATGATCAGGGAAGGTCTTTCTGACCAACAGTGGTAAAATACATCTCAATGAATGTTTGAATTGAATTGGATCCCTCTGCACTTCAAACTCAGACTGTAACTTTGAAAATGACCTTCAGGTGTACTGCCGTTTTGCACGTAGCTCTATTTAGCCCAAGTGAGATCGGAGGCATTGAATGTTTTGGCTGTAGGATAGCAATGTGGTGTTTTCTGGTATATGGCTATTGACATGAGTGCTACAATGTCTAGCTTCCTACTTCCTCAGACAGCTGAGCACCTGTAATACCATTTCCCACTGCTTTTGTACTGTATATCAGTAAGCCAGGAAGCAGGAAGGGTGGATAAGTGTTTGTGTTCTTATTGTCTGCATACTTCAGAGTGTATGTATGACCAGATTATGATAAATGGGCCTTAATGACAACCCAGTCAGCACATAGTGCAATTTAAACATCAGAGGGTTCTTAGGCATTCTAATAAAACTAAAGGGAAAAAATTTTCAGTTTCTCCAGCATTTGTACAAGCAGTGATTCACCTGCACCACTAAAATATTGACATTAAGTTAAATACTTCATTTGTTACCAGCACAGGACGAGGGCCCTATAAAAAGTAAGTAAATTTGTCATTTTTTTCCATTAAGCACCCACTCTGTAATAAGTACTAAACTTGCAAAAACAGATGCTGGCCCGAATCAACTCGTATCTCCTTTGAAATTAATCTAACAATTTGTTCAACTTTGGTATGTATTACAGTCTGAATAATCCAATTCTGACCTCACTGTTATGTCAGACGACGATTACTTCCTAAAAATATGCATGGTCCACTGGAGAGAACTCAAAACTCTGAGTCTGTGGATCTAACTTTCAGAACAACTGTTATCCAGTTTGCTTTCTTGTTCACATTATTATTCTATTATTGATACAAATTATATGTATCTATCAAAAAATTTTATGAGTATATAATCACATCCATTAATCAATATGTGTTAAGTATAGAATTGATTCATATCAGTTAGATTTATTTATTTAAAATATCACATATTTTTAAAATTTCAAATCGAAGGACACAAATGTATAAAAACATCCTGTACATAATTGTGCCATAGTTGGGCATTTGAGTTCCTTAATGGATCTTTGAAGTTAATTTTTAATGTACCTGTTAAGCCTTTGTAATAAATGAGTCCCTGGTATTCTTGTGCTTGCTACTATTTTAGCCACTAAAAATTGCTCCATGTGTGTATGTGTATGTCATTTGCTTTCTAAATAAAAAGCACTATTTTTAGGGAAATTTAATTTCCAAGATAGAGATTTAGAAAAGTTATAATTGTACTGGGTAATAATTTTTGTTACTGTTTTATAATAGAACTTTTTCTAAAATAGTTAAAATCATTTTATAGACTTCTGTCTGCTATCCCCCCACCTACCCCAAATCACTCCACTGAACAGAAAAGACTAGAGAGTATGTGTGGTCTTCACATATTAAAAATGTGCTTAAAGGTTAAGATCATGTATTTTGAAGTGCACCTAAATATTTGGAAATTGAAATGAGAGGCATGGGATTTGCCTGTCACATAATTGATTTCCTACTAGGCATATCTTTAAGTAGAGCCTTAGCCTTTCATTCACTGTATTTCATCACTCAGGTAATTATTGGGCAGAATCTACAAAGGGCCAGCCATAAACCAGGCACTCTGCTAGGCCTATGAATACAGAGATTCCCCAAAATACAATTCCTACTCTCAATGAGCTGAGTCTAATGGGAGATGCAGACCAATAAACCAGCAGTTATGGCAAGTAAACCAACGATTACATCGTGAAAAGACTGGGATTGAGATGTACCTGAGTATATAATGAAAGGTCAGGAGGCTAATTCCTACAAGCCCCAGCTTAGAGTGGAGAGGAAGATGAATGGGGAAAGGTGTTTTGAACAGAAGGAACAGCATGTGCAGAGGCATAGAGGCTTGGAAGAGCGGAAGCTGCCAACAACTTTTAGTATGATTAGAGCACAGGGAACAGGAACCAGATTAAGGAGAGCCTTGTATGATGCCATAGACTTCAAACATTGTCTCTGGGGCAGTACAGATAGGTTTTTTTCCAACAAGTTGCTGACACAATTAGATTTGTTATTTAGAAATATTGTTAAGTCACAGTGTGGAAGACCAATTAGAGGTGTTTGGTTTGTGGGGGCTTTTGTTTGTTTGTATTGTTTTGTTTTGCATTTGGGAATATAGGAAAGACTGGGGAAGGGAAACCGAGTGGGAGGTTATTGCTGAAGTTCAAGTGTGAGATGGAAAAGGACAAAAGCAGTTAAGTGCAGATGGAGAAAATGAAACACATTTGGATATTAAGGACATGTGTTGTCCTGTTTTTCACAGTTAAATTTGAGTTGGAAAGTAGGGTGTTCATAATAGAAGTAGTTAAACTCAGAATATTGAGTAGCATTTAAACCATTTGCCCTTTTTAGTGTCCAATTTATTTGCAATGAGACTTGAACCAAGGGCTTCTGATTTCTGCTGTCCTGTGTTCTTTGCCTGAATGCTTCCTCTATATCAAATGGAAACAAACAAATAAAAACAAGCAAAATGATCTGTTATCTGTATGATATGTATGTATACACTTAGATACTTTGTGAGTAAAGGAAGACAGGTTACTGCTAAAAGTTGGAACATCTTCTACCAGAAATCTTTATGGCATGTATTTTTATTATTTATTTATTTATTTATTTGGCTGTGTCGGGTTTTAGTGGCCAGAAATCTTTATGGCATGTATTTTTATTATTTATTTATTTATTTGGCTGTGTCGGGTCTTAGTTGCAGCACAAGGGATCTTTCATTGTGGTGCGCAGGCTTTTCTAGTTGTGGCACACGGGCTCCAGAGCACGCAGGCTCAGTAGTTGCAGTGCGCCAGCTTAGTTGCCCTGCGGCATGTGGGATCTTGGTTCCCCGACCAGGGATTGAACCCACGTTCCTTCATTGGAAGGCGGATTCTTAACCACTGGACTGCCAAAAAAGTCCTAGAAATATATATATATGTATATATATATATATATATTTTTTTTTTTAAGTTTGAGATGCCTATTAGACAATGGGCAGTTGTTTATTTATTAGTTTCCTAGGGTTGCTGTAACAATTCACAACAAACTTAGTGGCTTAAAACAGCACAAATTATTATCTTACAGTTTTGGAGGTCAGATGTCCAAAGTGGGTCTTACTGAGCTGAAATCAAGGCATTAGCAGGGCTGTGTTCCTTCTGGAGCCTCAAGGGGAGGATCTATTTCCTCACTTCCTTTAGGTTCTAGGCGCTGCCTGCATTCCTTGGCTTGTGGCCCCTTTGTCCATTTTCTTTTTATTCGCCTTTTTTTTTTTTAATTTTTAAATTTTATTTTATTTATTTTTTTATACAGTAGGTTCTTATTAGTCATCAATTTTATACACATCAGTGTATACATGTCAATCCCAATCACCCAATTCATCACACCACCATCCCCACCCTGCCACGGCTTTCCCCCCTTGGTGTCCATACGTTTGTTCTCTGCATCTGTGTCTCAACTTCTGCCCTGCAAACCGGTTCATCTGTACCATTTTTCTAGGTTCCACATATATGCGTTAATATACGATATTTGTTTTTCTCTTTCTGACTTACTTCACTCTGTATGACAGTCTCTAGATCCATACACGTCTTTACAAATGACCCAATTTCGTTCCTTTTTATGGCTGAGTAATATTCCATTGTATATATGTACCACAACTTCTTTATCCATTCATCTGTCAATGGGCATTTAGGTTGCTTCCATGACCTGGCTATCGTAAATAGTGCTGCAATGAACATTGGGGTGCATGTGTCTTTTTGAATTATGGTTTTCTCTGGGTATATGCCCAGTAGTGAGATTACTGGGTCATATGGTAATTCTATTTCTAGTTTTTTAAGGAACCGCCATACTGTTCTCCATAGTGTCTGTATCAATGTACATTCCCACCAACAGTGCAAGAGGGTTCCCTTTTCTCCACACCCTCTCCAGCATTGGTTGTTTGTAGATTTTCTGATGTTGCCCATTCTAACTGGTGTGAGGTGATACCTCTGTACTTTTTTTTTTTTTTTTTTTTATACCTCTGCACTTTTGATTTGCATTTCCCTAATAATTAGTGATGTTGAGCAGCTTTTCATGTGTTTCTTGGCCATCTGTATGTCTTCTTTGGAGAAATGTCTATTTAGGTCTTCTGCCCATTTTTGGATTGGGTTGTTTGCTTCTTTAATATTGAGCTGCATGAGCTGTTTATATATTTTGGAGATTAATCCTTTGTCCGTTGATTTGTTTGCAAATATTTTCTCCCACTCTGAGGGTTGTCTTTTTGTCTTGTTTATGGTTTCCTTTGCTGTGCAAAACCTTTTAAGTTTCATTAGGTCCCATTTGTTTATTTTTGTTTTTATTTCCCTTTCTCTAGGAGGTGGATCAAAAAAGATCTTGCTGTGATTTATGTCAAAGAGTGTTCTTCCTATGTTTTCCTCTAAGAGTTTTATAGTGTCGGTCTTACATTTAGGTCTCGAATCCATTTTGAGTTTATTTTTGTGTATGGTGTTAGGGAGTGTTCTAATTTCATTCTTTTACCTGTAGCTGTCCAGTTTTCCCAGCACCACTTATTGAAGAGACTGTCTTTTCTCCATTGTATATCCTTGTCTCCTTTGTTGTAGATTAGTTGACCATAGGTGCGTGGGTTTACCTCTGGGCTTTCTATCTTGTTCCATTGATCTATGTTTCTGGTTTTGTGCCAGTACCATATTGTCTTGATTACTGTAGCTTTGCAGTATAGTCTGAAGTAAGGGAGTCTGATTCCTCCAGCTCCGTTTTTTTCCCTCAATACTGCTTTGGCTATTCGGGGTCTTTTGTGTCTCCATACAAATTTTAAGATTTTTTGTTCTAGTTCTGTAAAAAATGCCATTGGTAATTTGATAGGGATTGCATTGAATTTGTAGATGGCTTTGGGTAATATAGTCATTTTCACAATATTGATTCTTCCAAACCAAGAACATGGTATATCTCTCCATCTGTTGGTATCATCTTTAATTTCATTTATCAATGTCTTATAGTTTTCTGCATACAGGTCTTTTGTCTCCCTAGGTAGGTTTATTCCTAGGTATTTTATTCTTTTTGTTGTAAATGGGAGTGTTTCCTTAATTTCTCTTTCAGATTTTTCATCATTAGTGTATAGGAATGCAAGAGATTTCTGTGCATTAATTTTGTATCCTGCAACTTTACTAAATTCATTCATTAGCTCTAGTAGTTTTCTGGTGGCATTTTTAGGATTCTCTATGTATAGTATCATGTCATCTGCAAACAGTGACACTTTTACTTCTTCTTTTCCAATTTGTATTCCTTTTATTTCTTTTTCTTCTCTGATTGCCGTGGCTAAGACTTCCAAAACTATGTTGAATAATAATGGTGAGAGTGGACATCCTTGTCTTGTTCCTGATCTTAGAGGAAATGGTTTCAGTTTTTCACCATTGAGAATGATGTTTGCTGTGGGTTTGTCATATATGGTCTTTATTATGTTGAGGTAGGTTCCCTTTATGCCCACTTTCTGGAGAGTTTTTATCATAAATGGGTGTTGAATTTTGTCAAAAGCTTTTTTCTGCATCTATTGAGATGATCATATTGTTTTTATTCTTCAATTTGTTAATATGATGTATCACATTGATTGATTTGCATATATTGAAGAATCCTTGCATCCCTGGGATAAATCCCAATTGATCATGGTGTATGATCCTTTTAATGTGTTGTTGGATTCTGTTTGCTAGTATTTTGTTGAGGATTTTTGAATCTATATTCATCAGTGATATTGGTCTGTAATTTTCTTTTTTTGTAGTATCTTTGTCTGGTTTTGGTATCAGGGTGATGGTGGCCTCATAGAATGAGTTTGGGAGTGTTCCTTCCTCTGCAATTTTTTGGAAGAGTTTGAGAAGGATGGGTGTTAGCTCTTCTCTAAATATTTCATAGAATTCACCTGTGAAGCCATCTGGTCCTGGGCTTTTGTTTGTTGGAATATTTTTAATCACAGTTTCAATTTCATTACTTGTGATTGGTATCTTCGTATTTTCTGTTTCTTCTTGCTTCAGTCTTAGAAGTTTATATCTTTCTAAGAATTTGTCCATTTCTTCCAGGTTGTCTAATTTATTGGCATAGAGTTGCTTGTAGTAGTCTCTTAGGATGCTTTGTATTTCTGCGGTGTCTGTTGTAGCTTCTCCTTTTTCATTTCTGATTTTATTGATTTGAGTCCTCTCCCTCTTTTCCTTGATGAGTCTGGCTAATGGTTTATCAATTTTGTTTATCTTCTCAAAGAACCAGCTTTTAGTTTTATTGATCTTTGCTATTTTTAAATAACAAAAATATTTTCAGGTTGTCAGTTTCTTAGTAGTTAGTGCATTTTTTTAAAATGTTTCAACCAGCGTGTGTTTCCTCACCTTTTAAACAGTGAGTGGCAATGTTGGGAAAATGTTTGTTATACTCTCTCTCTAAATACAAGTTGATGCTTCCCATAATACTTGGGACAAACACTTCTGTGTGAGAAAATAGTTTGCCTTTCAGGTCATTCTTAAATCAATTTACTTGTAAAGCATTTATATGCAGTTACAAGGGTTCACAAAAAAGGAGACAGTGTTCCATGGTTTCAGTTGGCCCAGGGTTTTCATTCACCTAATAACCCTTTTTTTTAATAAGTGAACTTTTCTCAAAGTTGTGCTTTTCCTCTTACTTTCATTCATAAGGGTAGGTGTCTCTTATTTCCTTGAAAAACTTTGAGCTCAATCACTAGAATTAAGCAGGGGGGTTAAAAAAAAAGAAAAAAATTACACACCTAGACTTCATAGCTAGCCAACACCTCCCATGGATAGGAGGTTTCTTCACATTTTACGAGTGAAGAAACTGAGGCCCAATGAGGTTAAGTCAGCCAGCATCGAATTCTATAATCTGTGTGTTGGGCAAATTTAAAAACCAAAAAGGAATGGGATTAACATTTATGGTAGGAATTGTTTTAATCTCACAAGGGTTTAGTAGTATATAACGGCTATCAATCACCTTGACATAGAGAACTCTTTAAGTCCTAAAACATTTTTCTTAACAATGAATAGCAGACAGTAATATTATTAGACCCCACTCCAGCCACATGCTGACCCAGTACAGGACCTGAGGATGTTTCATGCTGAGTCTTGTTCCCTTGCATGCTGTGTAGTACTATGCTGTGCATTAAAATCAACTAGTGATGATAAAATATTTAAACACAAAGGGGGATAGTCTAGAAATAATTTACATCAGCAGTTACAACCCAAGAAGCAGTCTAGATGAGTAGAAAGGGCTCAGGTCTGGGCGAGGGTAGGGCTAAGTTTGGTTCCCAGCTGGCTGCTTACTGTCAGTGTGGCCTTGGGCAGATCACGTGATTTCTCTCCCTCTTTTCTTTACACATCTGTGAAATGAGCACAATTTGGATTCTTACAAGGATTTAGTGAGCTCACATATATGTAGTGCCTGGCACAAAATTCACACTTAGTAAAAGGTAACTAAAAGTACCGAACACTGGCACTACCCTTAAGGAAACCAGTGTGTGCCAAGTCAAGGAGAACAGATACTGCGGTGAGATGTTGTCACAGCTCTTGCAGGATCTTAGTTTGTGACTGTGTTCCAGTCCTCAGCTGTGACGCCAGTGCTGTCGTCAGATATCCCCCTCCGTTCAGCGTGAGGCTGCTAAGAATCTAAACACTTCTTGGAGGACAGCGCCAATGCACTAATAAAATGTCTCCTTGCCCAAGAGCCCAAACAAAGTTTGTCTCTAGCCGGGGACTTTTTTTTTTTTTCTTTCTGTTTTCTTCTTTCTTTAATTTATTTATTTTTTTTCTTCCAACAGCTGCTTCCCTGTTTTTGGAGCCATATCACGAATTGGGGTTTAGTAATTTCACTTTTCCAAGGTCTCAGATACCTGAAAAATAAACAGATTTTTCTTTTTTTAGTTTTAGATTGTTAAGTACAGAAAAAAAAATCCAGCAGCAATAAACTGGGAGTACATTAACCACTTGGGATTATTTCAAAGCGAAAGGACATTTACTAGGTTCATCTGACCTCTGATTTGAGGATCAGTTTTTTAAAAACACCACCAACCACAGACTTGTAAAGCTTGCAGAAACTGCCGACAGACCCAAATATGTTAAAGGTTGTAATCTCCTGAAAGGAGTTGGTTGATTTTCCTGTTGCCCCTCCTATCAACTTTAACCTCCAACCTTCTCCGGCATGTATCACTACAAATAAAACTGCTGAGGTTTGACAAGAGGATATAGAGTCATTAGGCCATCGCACAGGGATGGCCACATGATTTTCTTCAACTTGAAATGAATGCTCTGTAATTTGGGCTTTTCAATAGGAAATCATAAACAGTCACTCATATCGCTTTAGTTTTAATAATTACTGTTTTTTTTAAAAAAAAAAACAGAAATATACATATTAAATGATGTTTGACAACTGGAATTTAGTGGTTTTGTTATTGGTTGTCTTTGACCATTAACTTGGATTTCTGTTCTTAATTTTAATGTATACGATTTCAAGCAAGCAGTGTATGATCCTGATATAAACATGGCATTTGTATACAGCATTGTAAATGAATTTTTAGCTCGTGATTAAGACAAACCAGATGACAAAAAGCAAACAATGTGTTTGTGTTGCTCTACTGACTTAAAAATAATCCCCTGCCCTGGATTCACCTGCAGCGCCTTTCTTCTTCTAGGGCATATGGGGGATGTGGGGCTCATATAGCACTTAAGCTCGCCAGGGTTTCTGAAGTTTCAGTTACTTGTATAGATTCTCAAGTAATTCAGCTGTCTGTGGAAATTATTCACTCTACAGTAGATAAATGCTGTCTTATGAAGTCTCTGGCACCATTCAGTCTGAACTCAGCAAGTTCTCTGTTACTAGTGTTTGAACGTAAGGAATGGGGAAGCAATGACATCAGTACTTGAACAGTGGTTCTTGGTGTGTTTTTGTGTGTTTGTCTTTTCCAAGGTAGGTCAGTATATTTTGTTAGATACCGCCTAGCAGCTCCCAAACAACCCTAGAGAGGTGGTGTGTGTATGTGTATTTACTTACATGTATATATATCCAATATATATGTATATATCCAATAGATACTACATATCCAATACATATATCCATCCAAGTATTCTTTCTTCACACTAATTTTCTTCTCTTTCTGTTCCTTTCACTGGGCAGCTGAGCAAAGGGAGGACACATGATGTAAAGGACTAGGGGGTCTGGTAAATAAGGAGCATTGGTGCTGGAGATGGAGGATGTGGCACTGATTAGGTCCCACCTGCCCTTTTGGTCCCCTCAGCAGAATCCAGACTTTCAGCAGAGCCAGGATGCCTTCTGCAGAAGCGTTGTGTTTTGGTAAGGAAAGTGCATACCTATAAAAATTCCCAAAACCAGTCACCTAAGCATGTCACCTCTTCTGGAGCAGGATCCAGAGCCCAGAAAAGATCTGTGTGTTGATTTGGAGCTGGGGTTGGGGGTGGGGTAAGGGAGCACTCAGGAGAAAGGGAGGAGAAAACAAAACAACAAGAAAAACGTGTGGGTGTGACCTCACATCTTACAATTCTAAGAAAACCAGATGTTTTGTAAGCTCCTTATGGTAAAAACTGTCGAGACCATTAGGACCGCTCCTTGTTCCTCCCGTTGAATGGTGCAATTTTATTGTATAAATCCAAATAGTAATTATTAACAACAGCTGTAGGAATCTCTTGCATTTATACAGCACTTCCACATTCATTATTTTGTTTGAGCCCAACCATTCCTCTAGGAAACAGAGCATTTTAATGGATAGGAAAGCAAAGGCTCGGAAAGATAAAGTGACTTGTCCAAGATTAATTCATTAGTGTCAGAGCTAGGATTGCTTTATTATTCAACAGAACTGTCACTGTTCTGTTGAATATGTACCAGCCATTTACCATGTACCAGGCATCCAAGGATGAATGTGAGTCCTTTCCTCATGGAGCTCCCAGTCTGTGCTGGGGTAGAGGCAGGTGGGGGGCAGGGAGGGCTGCAGCAGATGGGTGCACAGGGGACATCAGGGGCACCGAGGCACTGGCTGGGACTCAGTCCGCAGGACAGGGAGGCGGATTCTCATTCCAAGTAAGGACAATTTTAAGAACGTTAGCTGTTTAGCCAATTCAAACACGTCTTCCCATTTAAATTCCCTGAATAACCAGTTCCAAAACTTTTAAAAAACTAACAGCTGTACTGTGGAAAAGGCCTAGCCTGATAACTCCACTGGTGAAAAGCAAGACAAGTACCTACTAGATTAATTAGGAAAAGTCATGGAGACCTGTAGTTGGAGCTATGGGATGGTTGAGTGGACAACAACTCAAAGGTTAAGAAACTATATCACAGACAGAACAAGAAAAAGCATTTGACTTTTTGCTAATATAAAATGCCAAATCCCTCCATTTTTATGTTTTATGTATCTGTTCCATGACATTAAAATAACCTCTAGAACTCGTATAATGGTGCTAGAGGAGGGAAACCCATTCTGATCGTTTTACATATTTTAAACCTTAGATCTATAGCCACAAAATGAATATTTTGACTATTTAACCAAGTGTCCTTTGCGTTTGCTTTTACCAAGAACTTCATTGCTTCTATTTTTATTGATAAAAGCATATACATAGCATTAACAGATTTTAAATGGGCAGACATGGAATTAAGATGAGATTCAGTTCATCAAAGCATCAAGGAATGCTTTGTATTCCTGGAGAAGATGTTCTTTTACTGGTGCCCAGTGTAGCCTAGGTGGAGAGTTCTAAAGTTAGTCTGACTGTCAGCCCTCTTCATTCTAGTTGTGTGTAGTGGTTCAGTGTCAGTAGAGATTGTATGTATGTACAAAATTGTGAGTAAAAAGAATGGTTTCTCCTCACCAAGAGTAACAGTGAAATTTAACATCCTAAGATGAAGCCCAGGATAAGAAAGAAGGTATTCCTATTCCAGCTTGAGAGTATAGGAGAAAGGTCTTCTCATCTCAATTCTCTTGTCTTGTATGACCTTTTAGGCATTGCTAAGCAGGCAGAGAAACAAGTATTCCCCAGCTAGAAATAGAATAGGAACAGAATCAAGCAATAGAAAAAGTTGAGGCCCAGAGTAGAAATCTTGAGGAAAAATAAATAGAATTAGACAGCTCCTGGAGGGCTTAAATCTGAGTGTCCAACTGTAGTAGCGCCTTCGAAAGGGAAGTGTGTATATACTGGAAAGCAGTGTTTTAGTGGCTTTTTGCCACCAAGTTTTGGCTTAAATCACGTTGGAAGCTTATACTGTGCAGTGAGTCACTTTTCACTTCATCTGGGTTGGGTAACTGGGTTATTCTTACGAAGAGGTTTTCTTACTGGACCTTCTTCTCATGCAGTGCTCCCTTTAGGACTGGAGTACCCCTGATTTGCTAGAGATCCAGGTTCTGAAGTTGAGTACATTTCTTACTCTCCATTCCTTTGCTGACTCATGGAACAAAGACTCCTTCAAGCCAAGCAGGCCCCTGATGAAGAAGCAGCAATCTGATTATCTCTCCCTTCCCTCCCTGCTCTAACTCTCCCTCTCCTAGTGGCCCCCGTATCATCCATCCTCACTGTCATTGGTGTGCAGCTGCGTAGACTTTCTTAGTCCCATTTCTCACTTCAGGCACCATGATGTTACAATCATTTACCTTATTATGAGCCTTTTTTTTTTTTTTTTTTTTTGGTCCCCTCATCCTCTTTACTCAAGATTTTCTTTTTTTGTCTTTTGGCCAAGGTTAATTGGTCTTGCCTGCCAGGAAAGCTCTCCATAACTGACTTCCTGCTTTTCAAAATCTCATAAAATCCTGAGGTGGAGCGAGGGGATGCCCCAGGAAACTCCATCTTATGTTGACCGTTCTGGAATTGCTAGAGGGCGAAAGGCTGTACAGACCTCTCTTGAGTTACAGAGCCCTCCCCCGCTGCAAGGCCCAACTAAATACCCTTTTCTCTTTCTTCCCTATCATTTAAGTGGGGGGGGAAAGTTAATTAACAGGGAAATCAGAAGCTATTACTCTCCACAGTAAGATTTCCTTACATTTAGCTGGCTTACATTCTGTCACCCACATATATAGGACATTAAACTTTTATTTATGCAGAATAACTGTCCAGATCGCACTAGAGTGATATTAAATATAATTTATTTGATGACTCAGAAGATACCTCGAGTTTATCATTCTGGAATTTTCTGCATTGGAAGATGGAGTCCATGAGGCTGCATCTCTCTGCATTGACCCCCAGGTGTTTAGCCTGCTGACCTTCTCTACCACAAACTAAGCAACAAAGAACAGTACCTATGTTGAAGTGATTTTTGATTTGTTGAATGTTAGTGGTGAGTAGAAAATAAATTTAAATTAAATGTCGTATAGCTGGAGCAGGTAGAAGGGGAGTGAATGAAAGCTTCCTCTTTTATGGGCTGCTGAGAGGTGATAGCTCTTAAAAAGCAGTCTGCTAAGTGATCCCAAGTGAATGCAAATTAACAGTTGTTTTCTTTCAGAACTGTATGACTGAATAAACATTTACCATTTGTTTCATTTCTACTCATCTCTTAAAACAGTTGCTACAGGTCTTAATACTAAGACTCGAAACATATAATGTATTAGCCTTGGCACATCAAAATATTGTTCATCTTCCAAACTTGAGATATTCCAGTTTGGCTTCTCACTGAGTTTATAATGTTCTGAGGGTATGTATCTAAAAATGCATCTTACTAATCTCCTGGAATTTATTTTTATTTTTTTAAAAAGATAAGTCCCTGTAACTTGTCACTATTCCCAGCTTAAACATGGTCTGCCAATTGTGAGATTGTTGGGCATTGTGGTACCTTTCAATCTTAGCAGGGGTCTTGAATAAGAAATTTAACCCACCGAGTAGTATTTTGGAAGAGAGACCTATGATATTGGTGCAAAATAATAATGAGGTTAAAAGTGGAATTTCAGCCTCAGCTGACAGCAGTTCCTCCTGCTTTTTCGTACAAGCCTTTCACATGATTCAGTGTGATCACCTTTTCTCAAAGCACCACCGTGGCCACTGTGAGGGGTAAAGAATTTCAGCAGTTGAACAACAGTAGCAAATAAATTCATTTTAGGAACTCTCCTTAAAGGTTTATTCCAATCGTTAACATTCCTGGAGCTGGTGTGTCTGCCAAGTGCTCAGCGCTGAGTTCTCATGCAGCAAATTTAGCATGACAAAGTTGCTCCTGGTTTTTTGTTTTTTTGTTTTTTTTTTTTTTTTGCAAGTGGAAAACCTGGAGCCCCAAATGGAGCCTCATGCAGTCAACTGCAGAATGGAGATGAGATCCGAGAGATACAGTATAAGGGATTATCTGGGATCATGTAGATGGTTCGCAGTTGCCTTTGTATGGCTCCTGGGTTAGATCATTCTTGGCAAGTTTGGTGAATTAGTATCCTATTCCTGAGTCCCGTTTCAATACCTAGTTTGGAATTCTTCCACTCCCTGAGAAGTCCCATTGAAATTTTTATCAATGGTATTTGCATAGACAAAATGGAATCAAACTATTGACATGTAGTTTTTTTAAAAAGCAAATTTATGTGAATGGTTTGTCCGTAGAGATAATTTAGCCAAAGGCACCTGTCTTCTCTAAGAACTCTGCCTGAAAAGACTTTTAGGGGGAGCTTGGTGAATTTTTTGTCCTTAAAAGAAAGCTGTTTTTGAGGTATAAGAGAAGCTTAGTTTTTGAAACGGCACAATGAATAACAAAGGCCCCTTTTCACCCCCCAAAAAAAGGACTAAAAAGGACATTTGTTCAAGTCTTGAGTAAGAATTGTGCCGTTAACATAAAAGTCTAGATACAAGAAAGGGGAAAATTGGAGGCCAAGGAGGAGCAGGTAGAACTAGGGAACGCAGGACCTGGGAAGCGACTTGTTTTACAAAGATGATTACGCTCAAGCTAAGACTCAAAACTCAAGAAAGAGCATTTTTAGTGAATGAAACAGCTGGAAGATAAAACTTAGACCATCCCCTCATCGAGCAGACACACATGGATATGCATGTGTTTCTCTCCCCACTCCCGCCTCCTGTCCCCCCAGTGGCCCTCTAAGTATATTCTGGCAGACAAGTAGCCAATAACCGGTCTTCATAGTGGAGGTCAGGTGATTTGTATTTCTGGATTTTTAGAAGAGACGGGGTTTATCATTGATTTGAAGATGGAAAGTACACTATTTCACCTCCCCCTGTCATTTAGTGGATGTAGTTCTTGAGTAATGTGTCTCAAGCCCTGACCTAAACTGTAGATGAGAAGGCTCTTTAAATATTAAAATACAGAACAAACAGAATCGCTTATGCAGTAGGAAAGTGCACAGTATTATAAAGTCAGGTCTAATCTTTTTTATTGGGGCAACTATTGGGAATGCTACGTTTCTGGCCCAAAGTAACTTTCTTGAAAACTCCGTCTTTAACAGAATTACTAAATTGCTGGCCTATCTTTAAAAAAAAAAAAAAAAAATTTAAAGTTACAGAGTTTATAACTTCAGAGTTATCAAATCTTTTTCTCCCTCTTACATGTCAAAGTTTAAGTGCCGTGTTTTGTATATACAGTCATCATGATATTTGAAAAGGCCATAAAGAAAAGCAATTATATAATTGTTTTCAAGAACCTAGAAGCAAGGATAAAGGCTTTTAGAAACAGAGAGCAGTATTAACAATTACAGCACCTGAAGTCAAGATGCAAAATTCTGTCCTAATTATTGGTGTTGATTAATTAAGCATCAAGTTACAAGCCTTGAAAGAATCTCAGAATTATTTTTCTTTGATTTATCTACCGAAAAAAAAAAGAGAAACCCACCCCATCATTTTCTATTTTAGCAGTTTCCACAACTTAAACATTAAATTCTTATTGTTTGATTTCTGTTATATTAGTAGTGTGTGTTTTGCAATTCTAATCTTCACGTTTTTCTTTCTTTATCACTGAAGTAGGCCTTTTGAAGCTGGGAAATTTTTCATAGCAATATTGACAGTGTTCACATTTGCATGATGACAGCCAAGGAATGGAGCAGTAATTTTTGAAATTGCAGAAGTATTTAGAACACTGATAAAAGCTGAAATATATTTTTGATGGATTGAAGTTAAGCATACATGATTTTTCCTGCTGTCAAAAGGCTCTGAATTTAGTGAATATTTGCCTGCTGTGAGAATGCAAGATTAACATCACAACCATCACCCGGGCACCCAAACCCTGCAATTTAATAGCTTTTTAGGTTCTTTCCTTTTTCTAAACAGCAATTAATCTCATTTTAGTACAATTTTCTCGTTTCTGAAGTCGCTCATTGAATCGCTGTTTTGTTCATATTTGGCTTCAGCTCCTCTGCATAGTCATTAAAGTCCCAATTAATGTCACCTTTAGCTGAAGAGTACTCATTTTTATTGAGAAAATGACAGTTGCTGCCATGAGTAGTGCAGTGTAATATACATTAATTGCCCTGTAACACTGGTAATTACGAGTTCTTCAAGCCTCTCAGTAAACTGTCATGCCTAGACAAGACTGTGCTAAAATAGATTACTCATTAGGGAGACCTGTCCTATTTTCTGGTGGGTTCTTAGTGTTGGTTTAAAAAAAAAAAAAAAAAAAAATCTTGAGCTTGAACAAATAGTTGCCAAGAGCAATTTCCTCCAACAATCTCCTTGTGTTGGGTTTTTCAGCCATCACTTAAGATTACGGTCAGCAAACAGGGCGCAGTGGACACTGCAGGTGTTGGGTCTTGAGCACCTATTTATGTGGCTCACGAGAGTGAACGTCACGGAGTTTCACTCGGGGTTGAGTACAGGGTCTGACTAGAGAGTCTTCCTGGAGGGTGTTGTGTTAAAAAAAGGTTCCATCCCTGGTGTTTAGAGGGTCATGAGCAAGCCAGTGTTCCACCCTTGCTGAGTCTTAATCACCTATAGGCCGAGTCTAGCAAGGAGCACCGTTGATACCTTCGTTCAGCAAATCCATGTGAATGCTGGAGCAGATAAATAACTTTGACACTGAACATGGCAAGCCTTATATATATTTTTAAGGTGGCATTTTTAAAAAATGGGAATCAGTAGTTAGAGAGAACTGAAATCATCTTATATATGAGACTACCAACCCACAATCTTTTTTTTAGTATATCGTTGCTGAGTGGTACATTGGTAGGAGGGTTTCTTTTTTTTTTTTCTTTCAAATCATGTTCCTAATTTCAGTGTGGATATAATTTTTCTGTTCCCATTCCTATCATATTTCATATGTTGCTGTTTTAACGCAAAATAGTCAACTTTGAAGCCCGCAGTTGCCCAGAACTGACAAAAAGAAAACCTTTGTTGTAGCCTTGCCTAAAGCAGGTGTTATAACAATCTGCTCTTTCCCTCTCTCTCTAAATGAATTTTGTCACAGCCTTTCAAATTTTCTTGTGATGATGAGCTAATGAAAGTAGATAGTACAACTTGTGCTGACCAGGTAGCAAGCGCCAGCTTCGCAGCTGAGGATAGTTTAAAAATAAATAAATAAAATATAGCATTATATCACTGATTTACCCATTACACAGCATTAATAGTGAGAGACCTTGGTGTGTTTATCTGTTTGTATTGGTGTGCGTTTATCGAATTGTTTATGACAAGACTAATTGGGGTAATTGTAGACACTGAAATTACCTGTCAGCTATATGTAACCACACTCCCTTTCTTTCTGACAAATGATGACAACTGAGGGACCCCGTAGCATTGCTCATGATGGCTTTTCGAGTGGTAATAAGGACAATAGGGGCCCCGGCTAATTTGACATGGACAGCCTTCACAACAAGAAGCCAGCTAAATGACTTGTCAGGAGGGGAAAGAAGTCAGAAAAGTAATGGAGTCCCCCATGGCGCTCTGACAGGGAGATGAGGCAATTTCAACAGGAAGTGAAAAGGCTTCAGTTTGTCAAGTATTTAGAACAATCAGAGAACAGCTAGAGGCTGGAACCTGACAATAAATTTGTGAACCATGGTAGCAGTTTCCTACAGGTCAGTGACTTCATAATGGCCGTGCGGCACTCAGAGGGTCTACGCTCCTCTTATGCTTTACGTCCACCCACCAGAGCTGGGTCACCTCACGCCTCTGCTCTGTCTTCCACGGTGGTAATCATGGCTAGGCTTCTGGAGGCTCAGGTATGGAATGATGGTGTGAGTTGCAGTCGCTAGCATGTTGGAGAATAAATAAACAAAAATCGAGGCACATAATATGATGATGGTAGCCCTGACGCTAAGATGGTGTTAACTCTCCCAAGATGAGTGGTAGTCATTGGGTGGAGACCTAGTGAACTTCTTTCTTACTTGCTGCTAGTTGGATACAAAATATTCCTCTTCCCTCTACCTTTTGTTCTATCCAGGACCTCAACAATTAGATGAAGCCCACCCACATTGGGGTGGGCAGTCTACTTTGCTGAATCCACCAATTCAAATACTAATCTCATCTAGAAACACTCTCACGGACACCCAGAAATAATGTTTAATCTGGGCCCCTCGTGGCCAGTCAAGCCAACACATAACATTAACCATCAAATTAACTCAGCATCAAAATAGTGTAAGCAGTGCTGTCCAATAGAAATATACTGTAAGTCATGTGTAATTATAATAGTGTTAAAAATAAAATTTAACTGAGTTAAAAAAAAGATACTATACTACTGCTAGTAGGCCAAAAGACCACTAGCAGCACCTTTTCCTCTGATTTTATTAAGCAACATAAAGCTAATCTCATAAAAAGCCAGAAAACTGGTGCACGAGGATTAACACTTTCCCCTGTACCCCGTACCTCCAAAGCTGGAAGTAGCTTCTGACCCTAAGATGTTCTAGTCAGCTGAAGTGTTAAACAGTGAAGTGATATCTCAACAGCTAGGTTGTCTTGAGTTTCCAGGTTTTGTTTTATTAGGGACAGTCTCTGCATTCTAGAAAAGCAAGTTTCTGAACTGGGCAGGGCACCTTGCCTCTCTGCCTCAGTGTCCTCTTTGATAACGTGAGGAAAGATATGTTGATCAAATTAATGTAAAAATTAATTGCATGATTTTTATGCATGTACGAGTTAGGCTATTTTTATACCGTTTGATATATATTATGCACTTGCAGCAGTTTTTCTTCCCCTTCAGTTCCTTGTAAAGGCGGCAGTACCCTTCACGTAAGGAATAGATCACCTTTGTGTTTAATAGGATTTTTCTTGTGAAGATTTCGAAGCGTTTAAACGATGGAATATGCCTTTTTAAAGTCGTCTAAAGAAGAAAATGTGCATTCTATACACTCATTTATACTGTGTTATTTGTACGTGTTTACCTTCATGTGGGAAAAAGTTTTTTTCTAAGTGTCGTACAATATGTCTTAATATACTGTTAAATTTCTCAGCATAACGTAAAACACACAGTTTCTCGAGTATTGTTAAGCCTAACTAAATAGATTTCCAGATGCCCTAACCATCAGTTCAGAAGCATTAGAAACCCACCAAGAGGAAGTACCCATAAAGATGGTTTTCGTTTTTGCATTCATTCAGGGGTGAGAAAGGATGGGGCGGGGGATTTTCCTTAAGCCCCATAAAAGCGGCTGCCCACACATCCACTTCATTCCAGTGGTATTTGAGTTGTTTGAGGGTTTTTTTGTGTTTGGTCAGGGCTCTCTTTGAGAGCAGAATAAGCATTCCACCACACCAAGACCCAGGCAGGCGTGCAGGGGCCCCAGCCGTGGGCTTAGGGACATCAGGGGCAAAGAGTAAGCTCTTATGCAAGGGGCTGCAGAAGAGAGGTACCTTTTACCCTCTGTGTCTGTGTTCACAAGTGCGCAGAGGTAGAATTTGGCTTAAAATGGCCCATGTTGTGGCCTACAGGTGTGTCCTTTCTGTAAGATGCTATCTGCTGCTAGGAATTCTCCTTTTTAGAATTTTAAGTCCATATTTGGGATGTCTTTTTCAAATTAACTCCACTTTGAAGATATTCTTTCTGTTCCTCACAAACATTTGCTAAATATTTTCTTCTGTTTGTGGAAGAAAGTTTTTTATTTCTATAAACATACTCATCATTTGAAAAACTTGTGCTTCTTTTTTTGTAATAATACGTGTTTAATTCTAAAAATCTAAAAATTCCAAATAAGTAGAAAAGAACATAAAACATCATAATACCAATTTGTATACATTATTACTAGTAACAGTTTAACAAAAATGGAATTATATTGTATATACTATTATATACTCATATGTTCTCTTCACAGGATATTGAGATTGTTTTTTCATGTCTATAAATATAGTTCTACATTACCCTTTGTAATAGGTTCCTAGTGCTTGCATTATATAGAAATATAATTTCTTTAGCTGGTTGTCTGTAATGGGTATTTAAGAGGGCAATATAAACAACACTGTGATGAACATCCTCACAGTAAAGTGAGTTAAGACATGGAAAACACAATAGCCTCAGTCAACGTTTTTATCTTCTTCTGTCTTGAGATCTGCTCTCTTATAAATAGATAAAGCTATGGCACCTGTATTTTCCGCACCTTGATGTGATGTTTAGTGATCATTTTGATTGCTCCTTTTAATGTGCAATTAAAAGAGCCATTTCTATGATGCCAAATGACTCATTTATCCAGTTGTCTAGTAACATATAAGCAGATACAAGCAAAGGTAACTTGTCCATGTGCATTTGTTTTCTGCCATGTAGTCTTCAGAGCTTTTGATGATCTCTAAAGTTATTTCACAGGAAAAGAAAGGTCATATGTTGTGCTGTAAAAATTGTGCATTTATCTCTTACTTAGAATCTTTAAGTGTTTATTCATTTCCCACCTCCATTCCCAACTAAGGCCTCCATTGGCATCCAGAACAAGCTTTCCTTTCTGTGAAGGAAATAGTAAGCCCCCAATAAATGCTAGTTGTTATTATTATCATTATTACTAACTCTTCACTAAATCACTTTTCATATTCGTAAATTTTTTTTTTAGGATAATATCCAAATAATAGAGCTCCCAACTCAAAGGGACCGTGGAATCTTAAAGCTGATGATACGTATTCCTAACCGGCCTGTCACAGAAAGCGGGTAGCAATTTCTTCTCCCCCAGGTAGCGCATGGGTATGCCCATTTCTCAGCACCCTGGCCCCAGTTAGGTGTCATCACTTTTTAGATAATTTTTATGCTCTTGTTTTTTAGTTACTTTCCTTCCTCTTGTTTCTATTCAGTGTGCCTGTAGTTATTTCCCTTTGTGACTCCTTGCCAGCAGTCATTTTATAAGGTATGCCTTCACCAGAGCTAAGTAAGGCACTTATAATTAGAAAGTTGTGTGATACAGTACCTTCAGTCTCCGTTTATAATTCCAGATCTTTCTGACCCTCAAGCTCTGGAATAGGTCACACTTCTCTCCTCTCAGGACACTAGATATTTCAGATTATTCCAAGTGGTCTCCTGCCCTCTTTCCTGTGCCATTGTTATAGCTGTCATTATAGATTGTTTCAGTCGCGCATATAATTGCTTCATTGCTAGTAACTGGCTTAATGTTGTCACAGACCTTATTGGCTCTTCTTACCTCAGTTTTACATATAGCATCCCAGGGCTTTCTTCAGGGCATTTATCATTTTTCCTCCAAATGATCTGGTGACAGTGTACAGCTATTCAAGTTTTCATCAGCCAGCAGATGATACGGTCTTTCTTCTTTGCTGCCACAAGCCAGAAAAGAAACGAATTCGAGGGAAATGCTTTCATTACCGCACTTCAAGGAGACTCTGTCAGAGAGTCAGGGAGGGAAGTTTCCCGAAGTCGCACGGCACTGACGCGGGAAGATGCTCTCATGGGCAACCCCGTCCCTTCGTGATGCCTGGAACGAAGGCACTTCATCATCATTCTCACAGTCCTGCTTTCATGCAGCCAGCTAGGCATCTTCTAAAGCCTGTTACTTTTCCTGTTTACATCTTAGTCTGTAGGAAAAAGGATGAAGAATTTTACATGATATTAACTGCTACCGCTGCATATTGGATACGTAAGACTTTGTTATATTTTCTTGAAGAGGCCCATATTCTCATTGGGAAAGAAGGAAAAAATAAAACAGAGACTGCCACCAATAGCAAATGAGTGGCGCTAATACATCTTATGGATCAAAAAACAAAAAATCTTATGGATCCTATAGCAGTAGTTGAACTTGGAGTTCCTTGTATATAGAGATGGTGTTATACACGGTCTTAGGTTCACAGGCTGGCCCCAGAGTCTGTCACAGCCATCCCAGGCACTTTTAGATTCTGTTGGTGTTATAGTTAACAGGCCCAACCTGAGTTTCATATCTCCTATCTAGAGAGTAAATCAGAAATGGTCAGACTCCTTAAATGGAAGGATTTGACAGCTTAGGGTCCACTGAACAAGCTACACTTGGCAGGAAGGCTGCCCTTGTGGTTAAGCATCTCTGTTCATGTCTTCATTGCTTCTTTTCTTTTCCCTCCATCTCTCAATTCTCCTGTCCTTTAAACTTGCAACTTTTTCTTTTGTTTACAAGCAGGTCCTTTCTTTGTGAGAGATGCCTGCAAAAAACTTCTTCCTGCGGCAGTGAGCCTCTCGGGTGCTAACCACTTTCTAACAAGATCTTCTTTGGTCACTTGAGTGTTCTTTAAAGTCGTTAAGGCCTATAACATTTATTTATAAAGCTGGCTGATTTATCCCGCAGTTTCACTAAGTGAGTTGTAGATGACTTGCTTACGCAGCCCTGCCCCATAATTGCGGGCCGCACTTGATAAGAGTCAAGATTACACTCACTTGGCTTCATAAAACAGGAGGGCTCCCTAGGACGGCCATGATACTCTTCCTGCACCTGGTCAAGTTTAGGGCCTCCCCTGATTGCCCAGACAACATAGGATCCAGTTTCTTTGGGGGGGCCTAAAGATGTCACCACGTCCCCACTTCTCTGCCACCAGATGCACTTATCCGTCCACGTGGTGGTGAGAAACCACACCCACAACCCCCTTTGGCCAGGGAGCCTCATTTTCCCTCCCCATTCGGCTTAGGGAGCTTGGAGGTGGCGTCAAGTCTTATTGGAGTCCCCTCCTCCCTTGTAAGTCTGTGTTCTCTGTGTAAAGATCAACTCAACTTCAGGCCAAGAATGAGCTTCTGGCTCCACCCAAAATCAGGTTGTCTGTTAATCAGCTACTCCTTGCAGCAGCTGTGACTGCTAGGTGGTAAATAGTACTGAAGGGAGGTGGTAGCAAAAGCACTATAAACATAGGGGTTGTTCAGGGGCATCCTATGTAGGTCTGGTGACTTCAGGTGTCCGTTCTCGGTACGTGCACCAAAACAACTCCCAAGTTCAAGAAATCATGCCAATAACTCAATCTGTCCACTCAGACTTGCAAAAAACTAACAAACAAACAAAAAAAAGATTGGGGTTGGAGGGGGGAATCAGCTTGACTGAACACACAGAGTGAAGTGTCCATTTTGTAAGTTGGTTACCTGATGTTGATAAGTTAGCAAAGCCAACAAGCCAATTCACAAGTCCATTGTGGACTAAGCCCCAATCAGCGTTTTTATTTTCTTCCTCTCATGATTTGTCATGGTGAAATCTGCTCTGTATAAATGCAGAAAGCTGAAGCACCTGTATTTTCTGCACCATGATGAGACTTTCAGTGATAATTCTGGTTTTTTTCCTTTTAATATTCAATTAAAAGAACTGTTTTCATGGTGCCAAACAACTCATTTATCCAGTTGTCTAGTAACATATAAACACATGTAAACAAAGGTAGCTTGTACATATGCATTTGTTTTCTACCATCTAGTCCTCAGAGCTTTGATTCAGTTCTTAAAGGTATTTAACTGGCAAGAAAAGGTAATGTGTTGCACTGTAAAAATTATGCATTTATTCTGTTTCATAAAATCTTTGTGTTTACTCATTCCCTGTGCCTACCCTCACCCCAAGCTTCCACAGGCATCCAGAACAAGCTTTCCCTTCTGGAAAATGTTCATCCTCATTAAATCTAGCCCAACTTAGAAACTGCTAGGATTCCCCTGGTAACTGTTTCTCCTTGCTTATTTTAATAAAGAAATCCCTGGTTTGGGCTGGATATACCATCACCCAAAATAAAAACTCTAGCTCCCCTTGCAGCAAGATGTACCCATGCGGTTAATTTCTGGGCAATGGAACATAAGTAGAAGTATCCTGTGCAATGTTGAAGAAATGCCCTTGAAGAAAGGGCCCTTCTTCGCCACTTCCTCCTTCCTGCTGAGAGGAATGTGGGCCTGATGGTTGGTGCTTGGTAGCCATCTTGGGCTCTTGGGCCCTGAGAGAAAATGATATTGTTGAAAAGAGCAATAAGGGAGTGGGAGTCCAGGTCCCTGCTGGCTGTGCAGTCACCATGCCAGCCTAGGACTGCCTCCCTTTGAGCTTAATTTACATAACGGAGAAATGCACTTCTATCTTGTTTAAGCTACCAATATTATGAATTTTCTTTGATTTGCAGCAGAATCTAATTCTAACCAATATGGTAGGTGAGATGTGGGAAAAGAATTAGTTCTATACCAAGAGAGTTTGTGTTGAAAAATATTATCAGAGCCAAAGCTTGAATCAGGACTTCTAACTCTGCTGACAGTGTTTTTCTCGCATCTTCAGAGGCCATATGAGAGTAAGTGGATTATGGTTAAATTCATCTAACTTTATTTTACTTGATCATTACAAGGAATTTTAAATTCTGTATTTGTTCCCAAATTATAATATTTGAAAATGGGCATTTTAAACCGCTTTGTTGAGGTCTAATTGATATACCCCAAAATACACACATTTAATATATACAAATTTATCATTTTGTACATAAGCAAGCCCCCTTGAAACCATTACTACATACCCATCACTTCCAAAAGTCTCCTTGTATCCTACTGCTTTTTTGTTGTTGTTTGTTTGTTCTGCAGTGAGAGCACTTAGCATGAGATCTACCCTCTTAACACATTTTTCAGTGCACGGTACAGTGTTGTTGACGATAGGTGCAATGTTGTGCAGCAGATTTCTAGAAGTGATTCATCTTGCATAAATGAAACTTTATGCCCATTGAACAACTACTCCCCATGTCTCCCTGCCCCAGCCGCTGGTGACCACCGTTCTTCTCTCTGCCTCTATGAAGTTGACTATTTTAGAAACCTCATATAAGAGGAATCATGTAGTATTTGTCCAACTGGGTCTGACGTATTTCACTTAGCATAATGTTCTGAAGGTTCATCCACGTTGTAGCCTACGACAGGATTTCCTTCTTTTCTAGGGCCAAATAATATTCGTTCCTTTGTTTATATATACAACATTTTCTTTATTCATTCATCCATAGATGGACATTTAGGTTGTTTCCATATCATGGCTACTGTGAATAATGCTGCTACACACATGGGAGTGCAAATTTCTTTTTCAGATCCTGATTTCAATTCTTTGTGCCCAGAAGCAGGATTGCTGGATCATATGGTAGTTCTATTTTTAATTTTTTGAGGAACCTCCACACTGTTTTACATAGCAGCTGTACCAATTTACATTTCCACCAACAGTGTACAAGGGTTCCAATTTCTCCACGTCCTTGCCAACACTTCTTTTTTTCATAGTAGCCATCCTAACAGGTGGGAAGTGATATCTCATTGTGGTTTTGATTTGCATTTCCCTGATGATTATTGATGTTGAGCACCTTTTTATGTACCCGTTAGCCATTTGTATGTCTTCTTTGGAGAAATATCTATTCAAGTTCTTTGCCCATTTTGTAATTGGGTCATTTATTTGTTTACTATTGAGTTGTAGGAGTTCCTTATATATTTTGGCTTTAACCCAAGATATATGATTTGCAAATATTTTCTCCCATTCTATAGGTTGCCTTTTTATTCTGTTGATTGTTTCCTTTACTGGGCAGCAGCTTTTTACTTTAATGTAGTCCCACTTGTCTACTCTTACTCTTGTTGCCCGTGTTTTTGGTTAAATATCCAAGAAATCATTGCCCAGACCAATGTCAAGAAGCTTTTCCCTGTGTTTTCTTTGAGGAGTTTTAGTGTCATGTCTTATGTTTAAGTCTAAAATCCATTTGAGTTGATTTTTCTTGTATATGGTATAGGATAAATGTCTCATTTCATTCTTTTGCATCTGGATTTCCAGTTTCCCCAACACCAGAAAATGGATCTACATTTTTAATTCTCAGAGCTCACTCTGAATCTTGGAAAAGGCCCACTCCAAATGTGTTACAACTCAGCAATTTGTTTGGAATAAAATTGTCATAGTCTGCTCTATGTTCCCTGTGTAATGTAGATGTAGTATTGGGTTTTGTGACCCGAGCATGATGAGGATCAGCAATTCTGGCCTGTTGGGAAGGATTGGGTTCCAGCATCACCAGAATTTGCAGCCCATCCCCTTTTATGGAAGTGGCCTGACAAAGTCACCCAGTAATTTCAAATCTGTTGAATTCTAGTTGTGCAAGAACTATTTTAAGAGCATTGCCACAGTTAAATGTTTATTAAGTGTGTATACATGTATTAGTCACTGTACAAACAGAGAAGCAGGTGGTCTCCTTGTTCCCACCTGTTCAGGTCACTGAGGCAAAGCCACCTGGAAAGTTTCACACAGTAATTGGACCTTTACCCTTCAGAACTCCACTTTCATTAAATTCAGCAATGAGGACTTTGACATCTCCTAAAATATCATCTCCACATGCCCTTTGTTATTAGGTGTTAGCCTTTTGTGAGCCATGTAGCACGGACCTCAAATTCAAGTGTGTTGCTGCAGAGGAAACGCAGACAGTAAGGAAAGCACTGCGGGGTGACTTGTAAGAAGAGACTGGTCAAGTAGGTGCTTCTCATTTGCCTTGCACCGAGGAGCGACTTCCTCATTTTAAATGATCACTATTAGGAATTTGGAAGGCCTGAGAAATTGTAATCATCAGTCCAGTTTCTTTGTGGGAAACCACCTAAAGGAAAGATGAGTGTTTGTAACTCCTTATATCCTGCACTCACCGCAAGTGCTAACCGCTGGCCCAGCTCCTGAGAGCTACCCTTGCGGCCTCCCACCCCCGACCCCCCCGTGAGCCCCACATCCAGGGCTTGAAACTTCATGGGCAGCCAGAGGAAGCTAGAGGGTATGGGCCTGAGTGATTGGTAGTAGTTTCATGGTAAAGGAGACAATTCTTCAGTCCTGTTTCTCCGCCTAGTACCTGAGCTGTGAATGGCCATGCGGTATGGTGGAAGAAAGCACTGGACTCTAAATTGAGAGGCCTGGCCTTCGGTCCAAGTCATAGCACTAATGTAGCTGCTGCCTTAACCAGAACTCTTCTCTGGGCCTCATTGGCTTAATTTGGTGAATAAGGGAGTTGGGCTAAGTTATCCAGTAGTAACAGCTGGTACACAGGCAGAGCCTTCCACCCAGTTGGCCTCCTTTTCAGACTATTTGGGGAAAATTGGAGCTAGATTCTAGCTCTCAGAGTCATCTTCCCCTTCCCAAATGTAGCTGTCCCCTTCCAACCTCTTCCCTCTGACTAGCCCTTCTGAGGACTGACAAAGAAGTTTTATTTGAGAAGCCCAGTCAGAGGTACATCAAGCTGTTTCTTCCCCAGTTCCCCATGCTGGCATGACAAATGCGTGTGCTGCAAGGGGCTACGAGAATATTTATGTCAGCGACTTCAGCCGGTGGTCAGAGTGATGGGTGAACTGGAGCCGCCATCCTGTTGACTCCCATGATGGAGATGGCCGGGCCCCGGGGAAAATAGACCAAGCAGAACCCAGATTATGGTCCGGGGCTGAGGGCGGGAAGCAAAAAAGGAGGAGAAAAAGAATAAAGGTATCTGTGGCAGCCAAGGGGGAAGCACCCAGAGTCTGGAACAAAGGAGTTTCCCGAACTCAACTATGCGTCACTAGTGCCCAGATTGTTGTTTTAGCTAGAATTATGTTCTGGGCCTGTGTTATAGGGAATTAGAAGTAGTCTGACACGTATTATGAGAAAGTTTACAAAGGATAGAGGGGAGAGAGAGAGAGATTATACCCAAAGTTCATAGTTACAGATCATCCCAGAGCCTTCTTATGTCATGGCAGGAGACATAAGCCGTAATAAGCCCCACACTACCCTAAAAATCGTAGCTGACGTTGACCGTGCATTCAGTGAGCGCATTACATCTATTACCTCTTCAGGTAGGGTTCTCCAGAGAAACAAAACCAATAAGATATATTTGTACATATAGTTAGAGATTTATTTTAAGGAACTGACTCAGGCAGTTGTGGGGAGTGGCAACTCTGAGACTCATTGGGCAGGACCACAGGCTGGAAACTCGGTCAAGAGTCAAGATTGCAGTCTTGAGTCTGAAATCTGTAGAGCAGGCCAGCTGCCTAGAAACTCAGACAGGATTTCTATGTGACAGTCTGGAGGAAGAATTCCTTTACTGGCAAACCTCAGTTTTTGCTCTTAAAGCCTTCAACTGATTGGGTGAGGCCCACCCACATTATAGAGGGTAATCTGCTCTGCTTAAAGTTAACTGACTGTAGATGTAATCACATCTGCAAAGTACCTTCACAGCAACACCTGGATTCGTGTTCCATTAAAGAACTGGGCATCATAGCCTAGCCAGGTTGACATATAACATTTCACCAGCACAGGTGTGTACTGTTATCTTCATTTTACTGATGGTGAAACATGAGGCTAAAAAAGGTTAATTAAGTAGCTGTCTCAAGGTTATTGCTTGAAGGGCCCAGCTGTCTGACTTAGGAACCCAGCTCCCAAGAACACAATGAGCCCTGGGGAAGGTGTTCATTGCTATGAGGGCTAAGAAACTATGGGGTAAATTATGTTACTGTATACCAGGGTACCACCAGCAATTTTTAAAAGCTCTTTTTGTCCTATTGTGTCCTTACAAGGTGAACATGCAGGGTGAAATAAACTATGTTGAAAAAAGAACCCATTTTCTTTTTCTCTCCCCATCTCTTTTCCCTTGATCTTTTCTCCCCTTCAAGCCTTGCATCTCTTCCCCAGTTAGCTTGCTTTATTTTCTTTTCTGTTTCTCTCATCTTTCCCTCTTTGTATCCTTTTTTAAAAATTATTTCTTCCCGAAAAATAAAAAAGAAGGTAGAAAAATAGGGGATTTATTAGATGGAACTTAAGCTGCTCCTGGTATCTGTAGTAGCAATTGTGGTTTGATTAGAAAAAAAGGAAGGAAGGGAAGGAAGAATATTCTTAAAGAGGGAGAGAATGAGAAGGAGGGAGGGAGAGAGAGGAAGAAAAGGAAATTCAGCCTTAACTCCCTGCAAAAGGCAGCCTCTTTCTGATTGTTTTTGATGGTTTTGTGTTTAAGAATTTGCCGCATTAGAATCACCTGGTAGCTATAAAAGCGCTGCTGCCTAGACGTGTAAATCAGCATCTCTGGGGTGGACCCAGTGCTGGTTAAAACTCTCCACTTGACGCCGAGGAGCAGCCCGGTTTGAGAACCGGTATTACAAAATATTGCCAGCTGAGACTTATCCTTGGTGACCAGGAGTCATAGTAGCAGTTGCCTCTGGGGAGGACATGGGGGCGATAAGGACTGAGAAAGAAACCTGGGGTATTCTATATGTTCTTCTGGGTGGTACTTAGTTGATATTTTTGCATTTTATATTCCTTATTGTTTTTATTTGATAGCCCAATTGAAAAAGTAAAATAATAATAATGCATACCTACGTGCATACATGGGTACATTCATACACACACACACACACACACACACACACACACACACACACACACACACACACAGAGATATCTGGTCTCACCCTGGAGATTCTGATTTGTGTGGCTTAGGGTGTGGCCTGGGCATGGATCTGTAAAGCTTCCCAGCTGATTCCAGTGCCCAGTGAGGTCAGAGAGCCACTGCTCTAAGGAGAGCCTGACTAGCCGCTTTCGCTCTCCAGACCGGAAGTACTTTATTTCCAGGACACAACTGGAGATTCTTTGGCTTCTTTTCCTAGATTCTATATTAACAGTTACCCTATTGGTAACATATCATATTTTCAAGTAGACTATACAGTCCCTTGTCTGCAATTCTGGAATCCCAAAAGGTTCTCAAAACTGTAATTTTTTTTAGTAAGGTGGAACCGGAACATATTTCCAATAAAACCTGACTTGAACTCATGTAAGGCTATTTAGGTACTACTTATTTCACCTGGTCCAAATAGTCATATGTTTTGCTTCAGAAATATTAATATGTTTGATTACAGAGTACTGCTTTGTTCTCCACTATGGGTATGACATAATATATGATATTTATAAATTTCTAAATCTGGTAAATTTAGTTCTCAAAGCCATCTGGCTCAAGGGTTTCAGGCAATGGATTGTGTACCAGTAGTTTTTTTACATTATTAAATTCCAGATTTGCCTCCCTGGGGACCTACCTTGATCTAGAGCAATAGCCTAGCCACAGGGATAGCCCATTTTCTAGCCATTCTCTTGGTTTGAATTACGCTGACAGGCAATGACATTTATCTCAGGAACCAACCACCACTGCATCCCTGTGCCCAGCCCTAAGCCTGGCACAGTGAGACCCTGATACACATATGTTGAAGGGATACTGGAGTCTACTGTGTGTTGATTTCTCTAGCTTCACTCTCAGAGGGTGGCTTTTCCAATCTTCTCCCTAAATCCTGGGAATACCATGCTCTGTTGACATCTGTTTAATTATATCTCCAAATTCCAAAATGATTCGGTTCTAAGAGGAAGTCAGTTATTTGAAGACATTGTTTTAAAGAGTAGATTGATTCCTTAGGTAGGAAAGATAAGCCTATAAAACCCAGAATGTAGTACTATTACAAAGAAATGAACATAGTAGCATTCCATTGATAATGTCAATGGTTTGTTCTCTCCTGCCTTGTAATTACATGTATATTTCACCTGCGAGTCTTCAGGGAAGACTTAGAATCAAGAAGCTCCTGACTCTTCCTGCTGATTTCAGGATTCAGGCCAAAAACAAAACAAACAAACAAAAAAGAACCCCAAATCCCAGATGTGCTTTTGGTGTTTGATAAGTGCCCTTTCAGCTTCTCTCACAATGATAGCCATAGGGATTTAAATGAAGGGTCACCCGGTCCTCGAATACTTCACAAGGGCTAACAAACTAGGGATCATATAAGTAAAATAAAACCTCTACTTTCTCTGGGTTTTTTTTCCCCCAATTAAAAAGTTTAGCTATTTGGAGGGGAAGTCTTTGCATCATGGGTTTTTCCTATACTAAAATTTTAAAAGTAATTAAAAACACTGATTTTCATGGACCTTAAACATTCTAAGATAAATTGAGCCAAAGATTTAACTTCTCCCATAGCAAAAAAATACAAGTTTTACTCTGAAGAGTAAAAAGGGCTTTTTTGCAAAGATTGTAACAATCCATGTTTTTCCCATATTAAAAAAGAAGATACTAATGTATTATTGGGAGTTGTTTTTCTCTATTTCATCCGAATCACTGATACCTGCTTTGATTTGAATTTTGTTGATAATGTTTGTTGTCCGTTTGAATCTTACAAGAACTGTGGGATTTGTAGACTTCCTCAGGTTCATGGTAGCTCAGGCCATCTTACACTCCTAGTACTGATTTCCAGGAGAAACAAAGTGAGAAACAAAAAGAAAATAAATCTACCCCATTATTAAATTTGTGCTCTTGGTGCCTGCCATTGTTACTACTGTAACAACTGGGGTTAAACTGTCAGTTTGACAACTTGTAAAGCTCTTTATCATAGAAAACAAGAAAAATCAATGCCGAATTACCTCAGGAATATTATTGATGACCTAAATGTCATTTTCTGTTTTTATTACTTTTCATTGTATTTTGCTTGTAATTCAAACCGCTTTCTAATTAATTTGGTTTGGCTCAGTTGGAAATAGAAAAAGCTAACTATCTAATAGGTGACACATGTCGCAGAGAAACCTTACAACATCCCCATTTCCCCAAGATCAATCAAGCATGAAACAACTTACCAAACTTTTGTTTTTCTAGCAAATTCTTAAGAAATACAATAAAATTAAATTTGTCTAGTCCATAGAACCGGGGAGAGACATGAATGAGCCGAAGTGACCTGAAAGCCCAGTTTTATCTAGCTGTAATCTCTCGCCTAGTTGTTAAAATATCCCGAAGCACTTGATCATGTTGCATTTTCATTTCAGAGCCATGTGGTGTATTTGCGAAATGCACATGGTCCTGATTTGAACCGCGAGTTCCCCGCCTGTTAAGCAGAGCTCTCGGCTGGCTTGGACCAGGTCTCGAGTAGGTCAAAGGCCGAGAGCCTACATCTTGGTTAGATCTTCCCCTCATGGAAACCAGAAGCCTGGGTCAGGGCAGCGGTGCCTGTGACGGCCCCTGATTAGATTAGGTCTACATTTATCAACTACACAGAGAGTACACTTAACCTTTCAACTCAAGAGTTTTGATGTATCTTTATTTTCAAATGAAAAGGTGAATGTAATTCTGCCAAAGTCTTGGTCCAATAACAAAGGAGTGTAGCATGCAGCTTCTTCTAATTTCATCTACTACTGGGTTTAACCAACAACACGTAAGCATTTTATCTGTTTTCCAAATTTTACAAGTATGGTATTTTGACATTTATAGAAAACTACTCTATAATTTTACATCCCTTTCATTTTTTATAAGAATTTAATATTTGCCTTTGGTTTCTATCTAGCTTTATCTACGTATTTATTTGTTCATTCATTTGGATTGAGACTAGAGCTGTTCTATCAGTGAATAAGATAGACCCATATCATGAAAACCCATATGTGGAAGGAGCTGTCAACTACTTTTAAAATTTTGATTTTTTTTTAATTCCCCTAAGTATTTGGCTTAAATATTACTTTGAAACGTGATTTCATTTCTTCAGAATGCATTGTTTAATTCTGTGTGAGGTTTTCACTAAACTTCTAATGAGACACATTGAATAATGCTGTTTTAGAATAGGTTTTTATAGTTCTGCTGATTCACTTTCTCCTGGGGAGACTTTGATGCCTTTGACTCCTGCGCAGTCTTCCCTCACAGATATTGGTCTGCCAGGGTCATCCATTGTCCCCTAGGTCTCTGTTGGATAAATTCCTGGGACAACAGTGGCAGTGATGAGACTGGGCATGGGGAATGGTCTGAATCCACTAGAAGGGACCCATATCTCCTTGTTCATTCATGTAGTCACTAACTCCTTATTGAGTGTCTACTTTGTTCTAGGCACCGGGGCTTGGGTGGGGGTCAGGGGTGAAAGGTCCCTCCCCTCTTGGGACTTGCTAAATTCTTCTGCATCAGTATCCCTGTCCTGTGCTAGTACAAGGTCCTATGTAACTCTACATTGTGGACTTCAAGATAAAATTATTCTTCATGTTAAAAGGATTGCTTTTCTTGTCATTACATTGTTTCTGCAGTCTGTTTATTCAGCTAAGTAAACTCATTTCATGTGACACATATAGAACCCCAGCCCAGAATGCAGGTTCAAAGAGGGGAAAGACAGTGAAGGGCTTTTACGAGAAATAAAAGAAAGATAAAGTGAGCTCGTTTCAATTATATTGAAAGTGGTTGAGAGTCACCCCAACATAGTGATCTCTTCTTTTCCTCATTTATGTGTAATCTAAATCTTAGAGCCATTCTGAACCTTTTCTAAAACATGAAGTGTTTTGTCAGTTCACTTTCATTATGAATAATTTTTTAAATTTCCTATTACATTTATAAACTTAGAATTTCAAAAACTGTGTGAATTGTTATTTTTATCTTGATACTGCCAAATTTCTGATCTTGAGGTTGTATCATTTTAAAGGTTATTCTGAATTTTATATTTACCATAGAAATAACTACATATCAGCAGGGACCATCATTATCTTGATTGTTGTCCATAGGCACATTTTTTATGGCACTTAATTTACTGAATACGTATTTGATAGGTCAATCAATAACATTTACTGAGCCCTCAGTGTGAATAGAATACAAATATTTTCATAACCGAGGCCAAAATTAGTGATGGGGGAAAAAAGAAATATATGTGCTCAAATTATTTTTATAATTTTCTCAGTTTCTAAATAAATCCCTGCACCTTCACAACCTACCAAACTCACTTCCTCACTTCCGATCATCTAATGTTGGGCAGCCCTTTTTGAGCTACTCTTTGTTGATTGCCAGATTGATTGGAAAATAATGGTGCAATCCCCCTTTTACCCTGGTTTTTCGGAAACCTATTTTATATTTAAGGGTTGCCAGTGTCTAGCTATCAAGACCACACACTATCAACTTTTCAGACATCTGATCAACATTCAGAAAACATTTATTGAGCTCCTACTGTGCACCAGGCTCTGTTCTAGACATTGAGTCTAAGTCTTAAGATATTTTAAGGTGATTGGAAAAGTATGGCTGATGATCCAATTAATTCTACTGGGGAGTTAGCATTGGAACTGGAGGCCTCTGAATAATTCCTTCTGGGTCTTCACATGCTTGATTCTAGAACGTTCCAGCCCCTTGTGGAGAAAATGCAGTGTTCATTCCGCGTGCTCCAGAACAAATCCTGAATACCAAATACCAAGTTACCCCAAGCCTGACTTGGACTGATTGTAAGACCTGCATCACCTTCATGTATACATTTCCTGCGTTGTTGGTTTCATCACAATCAGCTTTCTCCTGCCTCTCACTCACTGCTGTTAGGATGTTCTGAGGCCGCTGACCCCCATAGATGTCAGATTGGGAGTACAGCTCAAGGAACTGGAGAGAGGGATAGAGGCCGTTTACCCTAACAATGTTTCATGAAGCCTGAAACCCCTTTTTGTCGTCGTTTGTCTTTTTACCCCCAGCTACCAACTTTTCCTTATGTTTTATCTTTAAAATACTCCAGTAAGGCTCCTTTCTTTGTGCATAAGTCTCCTTTCCACATTCATATCCTCTGCAGTCATTTTCTTCCCCTCCTTGAACATATAGAGAAATAGTATCTATGAGACTTGATTGTGAAATGTTTCTTAGAATTAATCAATAACACCTTGAGGTTTTCCAGCTTAATTTGTATATATTTGTCTTGGAATATAGTACACATCTCTCTAGCATGCAATTTTGTAGTTGTTTGGATGTTGGCAGGTTTTAGGGGTGGGAGGGGATGAAGTTATATTTTTAGCTATAGTGATTCACTTTGTAAATGGTGTACACTATAGTCTGTCCTCCAGTTGATTTACTGCATATGGAACCAACTCACTCTAAGTACGCTCTACAATTTCAGTGGTTTACAAAACCAATAAAAATATAAAATGCCGAAATAAATATTTAAGATTCCTTTTCTGCATTGCACTAAAGATATGATGAAAATAAATTTTAAAAGAAAGTATTTGCACTTGAGGAATTCAGGTAAAAGTCATGAAGCTGTAATTAAAAACAGAGTTGTAGGGACCAAGTAAAATTTGGGAGAGATAATTAAATTTTACTATTCGTCTTATTTTTATCTTATATTCATTTAAACAAAGCCAATCTTGATGGACTATAAAATACACCATATGTTGTCATTTTAAAATAAAGTTCTGTCTTTAAATTTGGCATGTCTACCATGTGTCTGTATGCCACCACTCCCCTCATCAGAATGCTCCTTAACACAGGGCTTCAAGGAAACCGCTACCAATCCGTTAGAGTTCTCCAAACGGTGAACCTGTTTGCTGTCTCAGTTTTAAATACATCCCCAGCTTTTCTCCTCCTTCAGTGACCCTCTGCTCTAGCTGGGACAGTTGTCTTAGTCTCTTACACACATGCCAGACCCCTTCATCAAGGGCCATCTCACAACCCACCCTCTACTTGTAAAGTCCAATTTATTTCTTCAGTGTTCAAATCTCACTTCCTACAAAAAGCCTTTCCTGGAGACTGCAGCCCAAAGGGAGAGCTTGGTGGTTCCCAAACCTGGCTGCACATCAGAATTAATGGAAGCACTTGTTTAATATATAGCTTCCTCCAGACCGACTAAATCAGACCCTCTGGGTCTGAGACCTAGGAAAAAAACATTTTAATCAGGCTCTCCAGCTGATTCTGATACAACTGCCTGGTATTCTCCATTGATGTTTTGGGAACCACTGGTGTAATGGAAAGAACCAGTAATTCTGGAGTTTGTTGGACCTAAGTTCAAATCTTAGCACCTGCTAAGGTGCCCAGGTTACCAGACTTCGGTGGGACTCAGGTCCAACAGGCTATGAAATTACAGTCTCTTTCCCAAAGAACTTTTTGGGAAAAAAACCCTGATGCTATACAGGTTTAAGAAACCACCCAACTAAGTTGATACATCAGATAGTTTGAATATAGTAGTCTGAAGGTGGTCCAGTGAAACAGACTGCTTTCCTGAGTGGCATATGGTGGTCAGTCTCACTTTATGTTGTGGTCATACTGTACTGTCAGGAGTATTCCCCTCTCTCTCCTTCTTTAAAATGCAAATAAGTTTTCTGTCTTTGATCCAGAGCTGGGTTCCAACTGGAGAATGAGTCTCGATTTCCTATATATGGAAGCACTCCATCACACGGTGGGTCAAGCTATGGGATCACTTGTGCCAATAGGGGACCTGGAACTATTTAGATAATTTAGGAGATTTCAGTGTCATTTAAAGGGGATTTTTCCATTTTTTCCTTCAGGAGAAGAGAATTGTAGCGTCTTAGAACTAGAAGGGACCTCAGAAACCATCCCATTCAGCCCTCTTGTTAGGTCTCAGTGACTTCGTGCCAACAAGTGCTTGGATCAGAAAATCTCATCAGCTCTCCAGGATGAGTTCAGAAACCTACTTGAAATTAGATGTGTGTAAACCAAAATTATACAGCATTTTAAATTGTTTTAAACTGTAGGTTTAACCAATGGTTACAATCGCTTGTAGTATAATTGTATTAACTAGTATAGTCAGATTCCTATTAGAGATGGATTTCTTTACAAACTACCATATTTAGGCACTCGCCTCCACCCCGGCCTTCTCTCTACAGCTGTTGAAAAGGAATCCTCCTCTCGACCAGTAGGTTGATTTGATTATCAGCAGTGAACAACTTTGAAGACTTAGTTATAATTAACCTCATTTGCTCTGACAAAAAGTAAAATGTGTTTGTTTCTTATTAAGCATTTATTATGAGATGGACCCTGGGCCAGTGGTTTTATGTACATTAATTCTGTGGATATCTTTTCTTAATCCTTATAGCCATCCTCAGAGTAGATGTTATTATTTCTATTTTACTCATAAGATAACCAAGGCCTGCTTAAAGTCAGATAACTACTAAGCGGATGAGCTAGGAATCCAATCTAGGTCCAACTCCAAGGGTGCTGAACAGCAGTTAATGACATTAGACCATGATTTAGGCTGAGGTTCCTAAAATTTTGAGTTAAATATTAATTAAAGCTATGAACTTTCTCCCTGTGTAACTTTGCACACATGCAAAATTTTGCCTATACAATTGACCCTTGAAGAGCAGGGGTTTGAACTGAGGGGATCCACTTACCAGGTGGATTTTTTTTCCAATGAATATGGTACAGTGTTTACCATCTGCGGTTGGTTGAATCTGCAGATAAGGAGGGCTGACTCTGGGACTTGAGCATCATAGATTCTGGTATCCATGGCAGATCCTGGAACCGATGCCCTGCAGATACATAGGTATGACTGTAGTTTCAGAAGATTCAGACTCCCTGAATCACATGCTACCCAATGAGTACAAACCTCTAGATTTAGCTTGACAGTAAAGATTGTTAAATAATTACAAGGTAAATAAACAATTTCCTCATGTCCTTCACATATTGATTTTAGCATCTTAGATGGGAATAGGAAGAAATACTCTAGTAAACTTGGTACATGTATTCCGTTGGGTTCAGATATATGTTACAACTGGGAGTTCACATTGTTCTTTTCGAGTGGGCAGCGACACCATTTTTTTAGATTCCTTTTTGGTTCTGTTTAGAAATCACACTCTAGGACTCACTTTTGCAAATATAAATAATAATAGTAATAGAATTAAAAAATAATAGGGCCAAGAGGGACCTGAGAGATCATCTAATACAACCTTCTCATTTACAGATGAGATGAGGAAAAAGGGCCCAGAAAGTCTCTGAGACTTACTCAAGGTCACACAGCCAATTAGTCAGGGTCAGGCTTGGATTCCCAGTGCTTTTCCTACGGGGTAGAATAAACCATTAGTTCATGGCACACACATCTAGAGAAATAGCAGGTACCCATTTTGCATCTTGAATCCATTCCTTTTCAAACTACTGAAACATGTTCTTGCATGATTGAAAATAAAGCAGTAACAAGGGATTTAGCACAAACATTCATTTCAGCCCTATAAAAGTTCAGATAGTAGCTGGAGTACACGTTCAAGAATATAGCCTGGAGGCCAGGCGCTGTGATGCCACGATGAGATTGGGAATACTGGCCTGTTGGACAGAACTGTAGTCTGGATTATCAGCTCAGCAGTCTTTATTGAGATCAGTTACTCCTTTGTGTCTTCACCCGTGAGCACCTATTGGGCATCAGACCATGTGCCAGGCCCTGTGCTTGGCCCTAGGGACATGGGGACACGTAAGATCCAGTCCCCGTTCTCACAGAGATCTCAGGCACTGTGGGGAATGGCAGACCAATACAGCGCGTGCCTCCACAGCATTTTACTTGGTGAGGGAGGCGGCATACTCAATGTCATCCATGTTCCAAACAGCATCTTGAGGCGTTCCTCGTTAGAAAAATGGCTTCTTATTTCCTCAGAAGGTTTTCTCCTTAGAGGAAAACATTTTCAGTTTGTGTTAGCAGAGTATTGGCCAGTATACACAGTTTTTCCTTCAACAGCAATTCCTCTTCCAGAAGTAGTCATAGATCAAAACGAGACTAATTAAGAAATAGGAGCTGGTTTTCTTTCACTAGGCCAGTAAATACCAACCCTGGTTTTTCAAGGATGTCTCCAGTGATCTTAAGGGACATTGAAAAATTCCCAGAATAAAATTAATTCTCATCCCCCATAATTTATAAGCCAAATACATACAAGGATAAACACCGCAGTAAAAAGTTAGTGGTATGGCAAAAACAAACTACGAGGAGAGGCTTGGCTCCCAAAAGTGGGTGGATGGGGTTATTCTCTTAGATCAGCAAAAATGGGATGACGTAGCCGTTTACAGCCATTTACATTTTATAAGAAAATGGATATAAACTACATCTTAATACCACTTATTCACTCCTAGTCAATCATCACTCTCTAAGTGAACTAATAATTCAGCGTATTTGTTCTTGTTTTAAAATGATTCTGTACTAAGCTGTGAAATGGTAATGGCATTTTCAGATTTTGAATTTTTGTGATATTTTAAGTTGCAAACAACTCCTTTAAAGCCAGGGGAGAGAAAAAGAGAGAGAGCACGAGCGAGCACGGTTGTGTGTGTGTTGATATGAACCAATGTATACAAGGGTTTTTCATCAGGGATTTCTCAATGCATTATAATGCAAATTGCATTTTTAAACCGGCCGAACTATTGATGGCTATATTGAATGGAATAATTTATTACAGAAGTATTTTAGTCAGATGACATTTCATCATCAAATAACAGTAAACACAATAGCCATTTCCCATAAGACTGTTCTCTTTAGCCAAGGGCTTAAAAGAGAAAATAAAACTTGCCTTGTTCCAAACATAGCATTGTACTAAACAGTTGTTTACTTCACTAAAGAAGGAAAGAGTTCTGCCAGCCAGACATGGTGGACCAGAAAAACATGCTGCTGTGTCAGATCATCCCAAGAAATCTCCATTTTTTTCCTCCTTTCCTAATAATGTTTGACAAGTGGAGATGAATTTTTAAAATCCAAGTCTCTTTTATGCCATTCATTGGGATAATACTATAAAATCTCTCCTTGGGTACTCAGAGTATTACAACATCAATGACCTGTCAGCAGCTGCGTACAGTTTTTCTTTTTAAAACTGTGTAAAGCTATGGTTAAATTCTAATTTTCTAAAATAGGTTTAAGTATGGGGAGAGCCAAAATTAGGTGCACTTTTCTTGCTAGAAATCAGACCACAAATTGCACATTGTACTTACAAAGATGATTAAGGCGGTCCAGCCGTACACCAGCAGTTCAGCAGATTAATTGGAGCATGCAGATTTGTGTAAAAACATATGTTGGGATTGGGGAAGCCTTTTTTTTTTTTTTTAATGCCGTTCAAAAGTTTTTTTTTTTTTTTTTGCAAGTTCCAGTGTATAATTTGTACATTATCTAATTCTCCCCTAAAAATCTAAGATTAAATTCATATATGCCAGGGGTCCAATATTTAGGCATTTTTGTCAAAATGGAAATGCCTTATTGGTACCTTTCTCCCAATTAGTTGGTGGCAACCTTTTTCACTTGGTAAACCTCAAAGTGTTCATTATTTTTAAATTGTTGCATGATGAAAGCAGAGCAACTTGTTTAAACAAGGCATAGACTTAGGAGCCAAATAGAGCTGGAACCTTGGAGCCCTGATTCATAGGAACGTATAGTGAGCACTTGGGAAATGTAAGTTGGAATTTGCTGGAAAATGTGGATTAAAAATAACTCTCACATAAAGATTGGAGGGCAAGTATGTGAAGTGCCTGGCAGAGTGCCCGGTGCTTAGGGGAGGCCTCAGTGTAGCTTGGGGAGGGGGCAGAGGTGGTGGCTGGCACAGCCCAGTGGTGCCCATGTGCCATGGTGGTGAGCTTGGACACCTAGGCAGTTAAGTCAGTTATTTCAGGGGGAAAAAAGCAGAGTCTAGCAAGCAGTACTTACTTACAGCAGCTGTGAAGAGCTTCACATGTAAATTTCTTGCCAGGTTCCTAGAATGCACCAATCACTGCAAGGTGCAACAAACGCTGGTCTTTGTGCCCTTGTATGCTTAAGAATATGTCTGCTCAAAATTTTCCTGTTGTCCTTATTATATTTAATGTTCAGCAGTGAAAAAGCATCTCTCACTCTGTGGCTAAAGTCCTCAATCTCTCACGAAGTTTGTTGTCATTGGAATTTAGTTGGATCTCATCTTAAACAATGCTTAAATCTTGAGTAATCCAATCTCACCTCTTTCCCTTTGGTTCTGTTTGGTAAGTAAGTCCCTCCTTTCCTTTCTTTCTCAATTTCTTCATGTGCTGGATATCTCTCCTCCCCTCTGCTATCTTTCCCTTCAGTCCCATAAACATAATTGTTGCACCGTGGCGACTCTTGTAGAAATAGGCTGGAGTTCCTGTAGGCACCATTTTCGAGACAGTTCCCATGCTGCTTTCTTGGTACTTCAGGTGGGTGATTTTTCCCCACCCAAGTGAAACCATCACATACTGTTAAGTGCTGCTTTCTTTGGACTGTAAGGAGATTGGGTTATCTTTCTGAATGATCTGGCATTGATTCCAAATGTCAGGGCCCTATCCTGGAAAGTCTGGTTTGCTTGCACAGATTCACTAAAAGGGGCCTCTATGATTCTTTCTTTTGTGTATTTCTGAGAATGGAGCAAGTGATTAACTGCTATACGGAGGAAGTTCCAGGTCATTGACTCAGCCAAGGGAAAATATCTGTAAGTCAACCACAGAACAGCTAAAGCTGTTCTCATATACTTGGGTTCCCATCATAGTAAAATTATAACTGTAGTAATTTTGCCAGAAGAGGTACTGAGCAGTGATGACCACTAACTTCAGTAATTTTTCTGATGTTCTTCTGGACCCTGCTCTTAAGAGAAGAGTTTGACGGGCCACACGCTTGGACCCACTGGGTTTTGGTTATTCATCTGAAAGAAAGTTGGATGACCACTGATGTTCTGGGAGTGCATGACTTACTAACCCAGCAAGTTGGGTAGCCATGTATGGAAGGGGAAACTTGGCCCAGGATACCTGTGAGGCAGATGAGTGCAAGTGACACTGATACACACATGCATATGTATACTTTAGCTCAGAGAAGAGTCACTGATCATAGTCTGAGCTAGTGATTGGACTTGGGACTTTTTACACACTGCAGCTTGAAAACTGGCTGTCCCGTGACTTATGGAGAAACTGTCCCCATTACCTTGTGCAGATAACTAAGTGGAAGTTGAGCACCTCTCAGGAGCTCAAATAGTTTTTACAGAAAGAATTGGTAGTTATGCCAGAATTCTTGAAACCAGGATTTATTGTAACTGAGAAACTGCTTGCCCAAAGTTTAACTTAACCCTCCGTTTGTTAGTTTGACTTACTTTTATACCAAATAAACAGCTAAGCCCAGACTACTCGTAATGGTTGCACATATACCCGAAAGACCTTTTATGATATTGGCTAATATTTTAATAATTCTACATAAAACATCATTAAATTGAGATCAACAAGTAACACTAAACATGGAGACATACAACATATTTTGACATAGTACAAAGCTTATTAACGCTGACTTCCCATAGGTTCCAGAGTTAAACTCTGACAGTGTTCATCAAGTAAGAGAAAACAATAAGGAGTATTTCTAAGTTAGCACGCACGTCCTTAGTATAAAGTTCATTTCACTTTTAATTTGAGTTCAAGGCAACAAAGGTGAAAGTATATATTTTTAAAGTAACTTTTTATTCCTTTAGATAAAATCTAAGTTCTTAGTCCTGTGTGAACAAATGGTGCATATTGGGTTACGTTCTTTATCTCTTCCTAACTCTGCCTAACAAGCATGCTACTTATCTTTTTTTACTATTATTTTTTAAAACTAATATTTCTGATATTGTGCAAGATGTATAGATTTCAAAGTTGTAGACGTTTGTCCACCGTGTGTATAATGTACTCCTCCTCAGTGGACCCCTCACCTCATTGTTATCTTGTGTCTTTCTGATTGGGTCGATGGACACAACTCCCAGAAGGTCATTGTTTTGTGTATATGAGATCATCTTAGACCACCAGTAGATCGCATGCGGCCCAACCTACCTCTGACCCGCTCTCATTCTCCTCCCGCTGTCTCTCCCTCTAGGTTTGCTCTTTTCTTCGCCACCAAACATCTTCGAGTCATCTTCACCTGGGGTCTCTCCTCCCTACATCTCTGCAGTCTCTCCGCGGTAACTGCACGCAGTGGTTCCTCGTCAGACTCAGCACAGACGGACGCCCTCGTCTTTCTCTTGTCTGACCACTCTCCTCTCTTTGACACTGTTAAGCCCACTCCTTGACTTTCTGATCCCACTCTTTCCTGATTCTCCTTCTACCCCTTTGAAGCCTCTCATGCTGCACAACCTTCTTGACTGTTTCCCCTTCCTCCACCAGCCCCTGACATTCCCACCCCTGGTTTCCGTCCTCAGACCCCCTCTCTCTTTGCTCCCCTAGCCAAATCTTGTCTCCACGCCTGTTTCATTTCCAAATTTGTATCATCCATTTAGATCTTTTTCTTGAGTTCCAGATTCATTCTTTTAATTGCCCACTGCACTGATTTTCAGACTGACTTCTAGGGAAGCCCCTAAGTACCAGACACAAATGCCTGTATTCTTATCCTTGCCCTGTCCATACCCTTCAGTGTTTCTCCATCTTACATTCTCCTCTCAGCCTTTAAAACCAGATAGAAATTTCACATCTTCAGTGAAATCTCCCCCACTGTCCCTCCTCCACCTTCCCATCAACACCATTGAACTGTGGTCGCTTTTCAGAAATTGCAGCACAGTAATTAATAGCTATGGTTTCATACTCTGAACCCACAGTTTCATTTGCATCAGCAAGGATACTATGCTATTAGGAATGATGCAAAGGTATAAGGACCACTTCTCTATCATTCCAAGGCAGATATTTTTACCTTCTAACCCCCTTACCCTTTAACCTCCCTATAATCACTTGTGCATAATTTTTAAAGTTATTCAGTCTTTTGTTATTTAAATATCCTATTTCTCATTATATCCAGAACTATCTTAAGATTATAGTGAATATATTTAACTCCCCAAAATCTATTAGGTTAATTAATGTTAAACAAGTTGATATGTTCTTACCATAGTACTGTTGTGATCATATACATATTTATGCATTTTATTAATTCTGAAAAATTAGATTTTAATTGTATTATAGATATAGTCAGTTTTGTCACTTAAGAACTGATTTCTGTCTGTAATGAAAAATATTACAGGTCCTTTTGTTTTAATTTCATTCCTAATGTATAGCTATAGGAATCATAACAAAAGACCAGAATCAGGTAATATGTACAATATATTTAATATTTCTCTAAATAAATTAGGAGAGTGATTATATTCATAGTTTTTGATAGGAATTATGCAACTTACTGTTGTAGAATTGGACTAAGTCCGATATGTTTTTACTTACCTAAAAGATAAAATGTTGCCTTACATTTAAAAAGAAATATAATGATAATTATATATTTTAAAAAAACAAATGAGTAGTTTGAACTCAGACATGATTTTTTTCTTTTTTAATTTTTAAAACTCTAATTAGTACATCCTGACAGATAAAAATTAATGTTTCCTTCGGATGTTTTAGGATGCCTGACAAAAATCCCATTTTATAGAATTGAAATGTTTGCCTGTGGGTACAACGTGAGAAGTAGCTTGTCAGAGGTGATGGCATCAAAATGTAAAATATCTCAATTAGTTTCAAAACAAAATTATTACTTAAATGTATTTTAATAATGCTTAGCAATTACATCAAATCTGTAGCATTTAAATACTCTGAATAATAATAATGAATCTTTTTATCTCCCTACACAAGATAAGATGTAAAATACAAGGACTAACTTTTTATTCTAACTCAACTGGAAGAGTAATAAATGTAATAGGGACCATAGGGTAAAATTGTTCAACAGAACTTTCCAAGGTTCCTCCATCATCCCTGGATTAGAAGTCAGCAGATCTCAGTCCTAACCTCAGTGTCTTGCCAGTAAGTCTCTGGGGACTCACTTAGCTTCCCTAAATACTTCGTCCTCCTGGACAGCATATCAGCATTTTCTTGAAAGCATAAAGCACTATATAAATGTAAATTGATGCTATTTCCTCATGTCTGAGAAAAAAAGGAAAGTGTCTTTACAGCTTAGTTATTTGGGCCTTTAATCTAGGTCTCTCCTCCTTTCAGCCTTATCTAGATTAGTAAAATAAAACAATCTGCTTTTCCTCATGTTTCCTAAAATATAAAGAGAGAAGAGGCTGAAGTATCCTCTAGACTGTCCCCAGTACCTCAAATCCTTGAATAACTACTGTCGTTTAACTTTGGGTAATTTATGTATAGTTACCCAAAGAGACTGACCCTACCCACACACAGGCTGAGGGGTTCCAAAATTGCAGACCATTTTCTTGAGCAATTATGTTCAATCCTTTAAAATAAATAAATATAGGAACATTTTAAATAAATGAAGTTTAATCAAGTTATGCTAAGCACATTGAAAAAAAGAAGATAGGCGTTGAAATATGTACCCTAAATCTTCTGTGACCTTTTTTGTTTCTTGTGGTATGTTTCAGCTTTGTAAGTGGTAACTCTAAGCAAAATGAGAAATTTTGTTGTTATATTACCTATGTTTTATACTTGCTGAATGAATGGTGTTAATTCTAACAAATAAGCGAGATTCAATCAGAGAACTAGCCCCTTTTGTTAACCATCTCTCATTAAATTAAGACAAAGTCTGAATATCACACTGTTAGTCTAACAGACTTCCTCTTAAAATTATGGCCCATACGTGATATCCTTCTTTTTCTGTTATTTCCGTCTTTTTCTGAAACGTCTGATCTCGTACTGGAGAGCTTGAAAGCAGCATCTGACCACCTGAAGGCATTATAGTTAAGAGTCTTCAACATAAAACATGGGGACTGTTAGTCCTACCAAAGACAGATCCAATCTAGAACCAGTGCATAATCTTGGGTGAGATCAAAGAATTCTTTCAAATGGTGACTGTAGTCTGTTTCTGTAAAGTCAATGCTTGGTCCATAAATAAGCCTGAAGGGTGTTATCAATGTGTCAGGAGCTCTGAGGGATTGATCTGTGTTGGATAGATCATGAAAATAGACAGAAGGCACAGGGGTTGCTTCCCTTTGGAAATGGTGGTGGTACACTGCCATATGTGTCCCCATTAGGAACCTAGCTGATCTGATTGTGGATGTAACAGCTTTACAGACTGGATTTTGGGGCTCTTAAGATCTTCCATATCTTTCTATGAAGTCTAAATAAAACTGCACCTTGCTCTTTGGTGTCAAGCACAGACCTCAGCAGGGGACTGTGGCCAGCAATCTTTCCCAGTCTTACATTCTAAATCCCTCTTTCCCAGAGCTGTTATCACTCAGAAGTATGGCTAGAGGTGGATTTGTGTTAACCCAGAAGGTAAGGAAGGAGTGCCAGTGTTGTACTATTACATGTCACAAGGCTGAGGTGACAAATCCAAACTAAAAGAGAGAAGTTTCTGGCTCATTTTCCTGTAAAAATATTCCAGCAAAAAATAGCTCAAAGAAAAAGTATGAAGTATGAAAAGCAGTCACTTTAACTTCCCTCTGACTGTGCCAGTCAGCACCACAATTATCCTGCTTGGGGAAGTAGGAAAGCTCATCAAGTAAACAAAGGCAAATGATTAAGTAAAGCAAACAACAGCACTGTTTTTCAAACTGTTCAGCCCATTCTGTGTATGCCGTTAGGTTCAAGATCTAGACTACACCTAAGCGAAATAGCTGTGCAAAGATCCTCTGTGTAACTTTTCTACTTTCCATTCATTAATTCAACAAATTTTTATTCGACATCTGTTATGTGCCATATACCACTAAATGCCAGGTAATGGTAACGTAGACAAGACATTGCTTTTATGGAACATACTGTCTATGAGGGAGGTAAGCATTAAACAAATAAAAATAAATATGTAATTGTAACATCCTTTAAACTTAGAGTTTGGCAACGAGAGACCAGTTCATTTTGCCATTTAGCTTCAGAATCCTTTAGAATCATAAATTTCATAAATCAAAATAAATTCCATACATGCAAGTAGGCTTTATAATGGCATATATCTGCAGTCATAATGTCTCATTCAAAAATAAATAGCAAGTCTAGGTATTGTTTGTGCAAGGCATTGGACCTAATGTTAGGAATTTTCATTATTTAGTATCTAGCGCTGAATGAGAATTTGGACTGAACCAGTTGCCATAACTGGTTGGTCGTATTTTTCTTCCCTTTTCTTTCAACAAGTATTTTTTTAAATAGTGATAATGGATCTATTTTTGCAGTGGCCCTCTCTGTAAAGTAGTGGGGTGGGGTTTTCTCTATCTTTGACATGAAATTTTGCTGGTCTGACAAGGTCTTCAGGTATATCAGCAACCACACAAAAACGTAAGGTCTTTTGCAAGCATGAGGCACTCACAGATTACTTCAAATATCATCTTGCATTGGCCTTAGCATGGCCTGTTAGTTCAAGCCCTAAAAATAAACACCTGTTAATCAGCTAATGGCAACATGGGTGGACCAGCTCTCTGTCTGTGGGGACCTTAGTCTAACCTCATTCAATAGCTTGTCTTATGTCACCCAGGATGAGGCAGTTTGCAGCCAGGAATGCCTCTAAAAGAAGACAGTCAAAAGCTGAACTAAATGTTTAAAATAATCTCCGTAACTCCTCCCCACATTGACAGATTGCTTTCAACTCGATGGAGTCAAACCACAGCCCCAGCCCCAGTGGCCTTCGTGGGGCGAACTCAGAGCCGCTGAGTTTGTCAAGGAAAACTGCAGGCTCAGTGGAGCGCTCTGTCTCCCTTGTCTTGCTTTTTAATCAAAAAACAACCAGACGAGAACTCACTCCTGGAAGTCCTTATCTTCATAAAATGTAGCTAATGACTCCTGTTCAGTTAAATAAGGTTTTGCTGTGTAAGTCACTAAGGAAGCTGTTGGCCAGTCATCTCGTGCCCGCAGACCTCTCAAAGAATACAAACTGGAGGGACCCCGTGGAGCTAGGCTGTGACTGTTTATATACACATACTTTGTCCCAGCGACTCCGGAAAGTTGAGCCCTCAGTATAGTTTTCAGGCAGTCTTTTTTCTGTATGGAGTGGAAAAGGGAGAGCGGGCAAGGGGAGAGATTTGTTTTAATGTATACTCTTCTCTAATGTGTTTACCCCCAAATAAGTGAGCTGTAGTAGATACTTTGGCCCTACACAAAGTAAATATTTAGCTCACAAATTCCGTACAGAAACATGGCCCCGGGCATTTGGGTTTCATAAAAGAGGATTAGCCTGGGGCAAAGGGCTGGTGTGCCTGTACCATGGGATGGGGAGGAACGGGCTCTCCACTTGTGCACCAGCCCCTCGGCCCTCACGGCACCTTAGTCCGATAGGCAGTGCCCCTCTGGCCCTCAGCAGCCTCGCTCCCACCGCGCTTTTCCAGCTGTGTCCTCTGCCAGGCCCATGATCTTTGTTTATTCTGAACTTTTCTGTGCTGCCCGCAAAGCCGCCAGGCTTTTTCTCATCATTTGTCTGTGTGTGTGCTTCTCCCTCCACCCGAAGCATCCTCCCTCTCTTACCGAGAGGAGAGCAAACCTGACTTCCAGATTCCCTCCAAAGGTCGCCTTACCTCTGCTCAGAGCCTTCCCTGACCTGCCTGGGGCCACTGCAGAGCCTTTTGCACAGTTCTACAACATCTGTCTCCTCCGTACACTGCCTTTTAACCTGCTTATCCCCCTTACTCCTGAGAGCCCCTGGAAGACAGGGACTGTGTCCCTGTTATCGCTGTATCCCCAGAACATGGCATCCTTTTCAGAAAAGCAGGAGCTACCGTGCTCCCTGTTCTGCAGCCAGGAAAACAGGGGAGGTGGTTTTACATGCACACAGCAGCACTGCACAGAAAGGAGGGAGCGCTGGGTTCATGCAACACTGTCCGTGGCTCCCATGTGATCTTAAACAAGTCACTCGACCTCTGAGCACCTCAGTTTCCTTATTTGGCAAGTCAAAATAAAACGTGTTTTGAGGGTCAGATGTTACTGTATAATTTGCGAACGTATTTTAAGAACTCTGAAGTGTTTTGCCCACCATTAGCTGAAGAATGGAACCCAGAGTTCACTAAAGTGTGTCCTTCCTTTGAGTCCAGCCCTGCAGTTTTCCACGCTCACACGTGATCCTTCACCTGTTACTTTAAAAAAAAATTCTGTCCTCAGTCTCATATTTTTTTCCTGCAATTATCTGATAAAATAGCTTCCTTAACCATGAGAAAACAAAGGGTTTGGCCACCTTTAGAAACTGGTGCTGGCCGCTAAGCTTCCTAAAGACCCCATCTACCTCAAAGGCCAGCCTCAGGGTCCAAAAAGTTTGTCAGGACAGTTTCAAACATCAACCTTCATTTGTTTCCTAAGTCAGAAGTTTCCTTTATCCTGTTTCCAGAGTCTTTAAATATTAGTTAAAAACGCTCAAGGTTGTTCCTTTTATGTTCTCCCTTTTTAAAAATACTGAAACCATTTATTACAAAGATGAACTGTTAAGCTTGGGGAGACTTCAAAATGCCCTTGGTCTAACAAGAAATGTATCTGGGATGGTAAAATGAAATCTCAAGGTACTGCTCTGAAATCTATGTGTGCAGCCCTTCTTAGTGGATGACCTGGGGCCAAAATGTGGGAACAGGCTCAGTGGAGTTATGTCATTAAGAGCAGGAACCTATATTTAAATAAAATTTAAATCACTGACATCATCAGGGTTTTTTGTCAAGTCTCTTTTGAAGTAGAGTTTCTCCTGGTCCCATGAAGCTGATCAGCTTTTCTTTTTAAGGGCAGGAATGACTGTATGATGTGGCCTTTCCTGCTTTCTGGCTCCAAGAAGCATCTAGTCTAGTTAGAAATGTAGGAAATGTTTTGACTCTGCTTTACTCACACTTCCTACCCAGTTCTTCATCTTGTTTTCTCCCTGGATAAAGTACTTCCCAATACTGCCTGGATTAGTATTTGACCTGGTTTTCTTTCTCCTAATGGGTCTATTTCCAGTCCTCTGGACATAGATCTACCCATTCATGGGTTGGGGAGAGGGGAACAAGGGTTGGGAGGTTTCTTTATTACATTCCACTATTGGGCAGAATTTTTGTAAGGGGGCAACAATGAATTAACAACAAATTAAAGTGCTGTGAAGCTTATTTCTTCTCAAAGCCACCTGGAATTCCAGGATACAAGTTCCATTATACCTGCTTTACAGATGGAGAACGAAGACACAGGAAGTTAAAAATGAAAGGTACATTAAAGATGACGTCTTCCAGCCTCCACATTTTATGGAAGAGGAAAGACTTGTCCAGCGTGGACGAATCCTTTAGTAAAGCATTCGTATTGAACCTAGACAGACAGGAGCCTTACCTTGAGATTGGCATGGTAGTGAGATGGCATTGGTAGTGATGTTTTAAGGGTTTGGAAGAGTGTTTGGGGGGAATCTGAAGCGCAGAGGGCCTTGTAGCATAGCTACTCAGGGAGGGAGCCCTGCGCGCAGAGGACATGAGTTAACACCTGCACCACTTTCCAGCTTTATCTCCTCGCATGAGTAAGCGGCCTCACCTCCGCGTCTCTATTTTCTCGTTTGTAACATGGCGCTAGTAATACTTCATACCCCGTAGGTTTATTGCATGTAGTAAATGAAATAACGTACATGAAGTGGTTAGTGCAGCGCTAGGCACACGGTAAGCATGCAGGTGTTAATTCTCTTCATCGTCATCGTTATGGTCAGTTGAGCACAGCTTTAGAACAGTTTTCTCAACATGAAAATGTAAGTACTACTATTGGCTGCTACTCATAGGGCTTTTGTTTTAAATGAGATAATACGTATAAATAGCTTAGAGGAGTAGCTGGCACATGGTGATCGTTCAGTACGTACCAGCTGCTGTTATGATTATGTTTATGGCTTTTATTATAAGTGTGATTATCAGCAGTGTTATTTTCCTCAAAGAAATAAAAATCAAATAGTCTGGATCTTCTACCAGTTCCAAAGATTGGGACTATGGCAGCAAGATAAACCTGGAGCAAAGTCAGTCAAGTATCCTTTGAATCTAGGTGAGTCTAGATCTTGAGTCTTGAGTCTGAAATGGGTTAACCACCGGGCATTACATTTACTAGAATGCCTTACTCTAGTTGTATTTAGAAGGGGATCAAGCAGGAAAATTACTCACAAAGCCCAGCCCTGAAGAATGACTTGTCACCTGAAGAAGGACAGATAAGATATTTTCCACCATGCAGACCCTCTGCACAACCTGCATCCAGCCCCGGGGGGCCTGCCGGCTGTGTCTAGCTTTAAGGTCTGTTTCCAGGTGACCACCAGTTCAGCTGCTCTCCCATGCGTCTGTCTGCGCGTGACGGTCAGGCCTCTCCCGCCCACCTCACTGCCCTGTTGGTAACTATTCTCTGGAGTTGAGCCAGTGTGCCCTTTCACTCCCTCAACAGAGTCACCCTCATCACTTGGAAACGTCCCTGCCTCAGAGCTTCATTGTATGGATCTGGCATTAAATAAGTAATGCAGTTAAAAATGAAATCAGGTAGGATCTTTATGGGCTTAAATTTAAAATTTTGTTAACTGTGCAGTTGACCTTCGAAGTTCAGTTTAACCGTAAAATGCATTCTTCTTTTCCTGAGCTCAATTTTCTATTTCTATTTTGCTATTTTATTATACACGCCTTTTGGGGGAAAAGGCAGGGTAGAAATAAGTTAAAAGCCTCACACCAACATATAGAAGCCATCAACTCCTCATTTTCTTAAAGGAGCACTATTGAAAATGGCGTAAAGATCATTTTGTAAAGTTTATATGTGATCGAAAAGCAAAGCAATAGGAACACAGGCTCCCCCTGAACCTGGGAATGCTCAGGCACCGTAGGGATGGTATTTGTGGTTCATGGGGTGCAAATCCGTGTGTCATACAAACACAGTTCACTTTAATAGTTTGATATCTCTTTCACTCATCTTAAACACCTTAAGGTATTTGGAAAGGGAGGAAGAAATAAAACAGATGAACCTGCTGAGATATGGCCAGGAACAGTAGTACTTCATTTTGATTGATGTTTTTACAACCTTATCTTCTAGATAAAAGCTACTGTAAACAAAAGCCTACCTGAACTGATTGTATTTCAAGGAAGAGAGAGCCACCTGTGTGCAGTGATTGGCTCCCAAGTCCTTAGTTTTTCTTCCTAGCAGTTTAATTCCTACCCACCTCACCAGGAGTGTCCCTTCTAGGGAACAGTACTCGTGTTGCCTCCCAGCTTTTAGAACACGGCGTCATCTCCCCCGTAACAACCTGGAAAGCAGAGATTCCTAATAGCCCCGGGGGGAGCTAGCTCTTCAGTGTGCAACTTGGGCATATTTTTAAGGCTCATTTTCTCACCTTTAAAAATGACTTTTCTTCCCTACATGGTGGAGAGTTATCAGCAAAAGATTTTTTTTTTTTCCAAATGCATGATAGCATTCACAGCCTCTCCTGAGGCAGGGGCTCTATAGTGGTATTCGTTCATGCAATATTTAGTGGCTGACTCCTGTGTGTGCTGAAATATACAAGCTGTCCTCATGGAGCTTGCATTCTAGAAGTGTTTGTTTGATAACTGCAAGGCTGGATTATCTCTATTTTATTTTTTTCTAAGAACCGTATTTTTTAAATTGTTTTTCCTTACCTGACCATTTTTCCTAATGACCTAGATGGTTCTACCTTCTAATTTTTTTCTCCTCTTTCCAGTATTTGCCTTTATGGATCTGTAAAATTGGGAGGTTTGCTTTTGAGGACTGTGATGGTTAGCCAGAGAGATTCTCCTTATCGTGAAATATTTACTGTGATTAAGAGAAAATTTTAACTACACATTTAGAGCAAGTTGGGATCTGACATACCTGAAGCATTGTGTTACATTTGGTTAACGATAGATTTATAGGGCAAACATGTATCAGCCTTAATCCTTTAGTTATTTGACTTTGCCAAGTATGAAAATTCCGATAATTTTTTTATTTTAAGCAGACTTTTATATATCCAGAACCCATAAATCTCTTTGTGTCTTGAGATAAATGTCTGACTGAACTCTGGGTTACCCTGTGATCTTCTGTGAACTGAGCCGAGGAAAAAGAGACCCCATCCCCCCTCTACCTAATAATAAAAGACTACGTGAAAAAAATATATTTGGGGTAAGCAATGTTTATGTGATAAAATCTTTTCTATTTTCTAACACATTTCTGGTTTCTAGTATTCAGGAAGTTGGTAATGAAAAGTTCAGAAATAACCTCCAAATTTATCCGAGCAAGTCTCTGGTTGACTAATTGGCAAACACCAAAATGGACTGTCACACTGGCAGCCCATGTGTTGCCAGCGTGATGATCACTTTCCATTATGGTTGTCATATCAATTATAAATCCCCTGGCATCAAACCCTAAATCAGCTGAAATGATGGGTTTGCCTTTGGCATGTTTCCCTGGGGAAATAACTGAGAAAACATGTAATAATTCACACAACCAATTTTGTAAACTACCCCAACTTTTGGAAAAAGGCTGGGGTATAAATTCTAGGGAGATAGATATGATTTGCACCCAAGGTCCGCCTGAAGTGTTCTCTCACTCTTAGTACTTAAGTGTTTTTCAAAGTAAATACGACCTTGGGTACTTTGTGATTTTTATGGTTTCGGTCTCTTTCACTGCATTTGGTGTTTCTCTCTTCTTCCCATTTGAGGATGTGTACTGTCCACTCTACACATCCTCGTTTGAAACAAAGAAACAGGGCTATCATACTTAAACTCATTCTCTAGTTTTACAATGAAATCGTCTCAATATGCTTCTGATTCTGCCATCCCTCTACATCTCTTGGGACCCCTAACCCCAGTCTTCATTCTTCCCTCAAAAAACATGTGTGTATAATGGAGAAAATTAAAAGGGCCATTGTATGAATAAATGCAGCATAGCTGGGAACTCACCTTGTCTAGGAAAACTTCTAGAACACCACGTTATTGTTCTAATTATTCTTTCGCTGTGAACCTTTTGGCACTTTGTTCGTTTATTATTATTTTATTATTCAATTGATAACTTATATTTTACACTTAAATGTGAATAGTTCTACATTATTAAAATTTGAATTGTAAGTATCTAAAGGAGAAGAATATCCTTTCTTGTGTGACTTGTGCTCCGCGCAGGATGAACATGCAGGCTTATATGTAGACCCTTAATGGGCACATGCAGAGAGCCTGCCTCAATGCCAGGGGTTAGTGTTTCTCCAAGAAAACAGATATTAAAGACAACAGATTAAATATAAAAAAGCTTCCTCCTTTGTTTTCTATCCTGCCTACCTCAGTTTTTCTCTTTGGAGAAGAGATTTACTATAGGCTGGAAAGACTGTGAGAATAGCATCTAAGAATTTCCAACACAGGACAAAGTGGAGTGGAAATTAAGCACTTTTCCAGGCAATTTAATGTTAGACATGAAAATGCCAAGTTGTATAAACACCAGGGAGAATTTCAGGTGGTTGTGGTTGTGTATTTATATACATTTTAAATTTTCTTCAAAATAATGTATTTTCTGTTTATTTTCTATGTGGCATAAAGGCCAAGGGTGAATCAGTATTTCTCATATATTTTCCTTTTTCGTTTTCAAAATTATAGACAGTGAGTTGATGTTACAAAGAGAGTTGCAATTTTACTAACCAAGATCCATGAATTGAACAAGAATATTCGTAACTAGGATTCTCTTCCTTTAGTCATTTCAGTTTGCAAACACAGAGCTGCCAAGCAAAAGAAGCAAATGAAACAATCAATTTATATTTTTACTTCATCTCTATATATTACCAAAAAAGAATATTTGCATTGTATATGAAATTGACCGTAGTGCCAGAACCTTAGGATGCAACATTGCATGATCACTAATCTATTATTATTGTACACATATTTATACACAGGCATAAATACACACATACTTTGCATATAAACATGTGCAAGCATATTTCACTTGGACTGAAAAGTTATTTACAACTCTGTCTAGAGATACATACGACAGTGATTAACAAGTGCATAACCAATCTACAACACGCAGATTAAAACTAAATAAACAGTATAAGAGTTTATTTTAAAACAATTACAAGATGTTTTATATTTCTCCTTCATCCTGAACTGTGTGTTTGAGAATGCGTTCTTCATGAAAACCACATGCAAGTCTTTTTGATGGTGAAACAATTGACTTCCAGCAGCCACATGTCTGCACACATCCTCAGAAGATATCCCAGACCCCACACAGCAACTCAAAATGAGAGATAAAAAAAATTTTTAAAAAGGATTCTCTGCTATTCCTCTTTTGGAGAGGAGTTTTCTATTTGCTTATGAATTGAAAAATAAGATTTGGGTTGGAAACAAAGATTTGAATCAATACAGCTAGGTTTTATTTTTCTTGTTTGATGAAGACCCTCAAGAACAAGAAACTTTACTAAAATCATCAGATCATTCCATGGTCCTCTTGTCATCCTTCAATTGAAAATTGTTTGTTCTATTGACTTGATCCAGATTTATACTGTAGAACCCTGGTGCATTAGAATCCTTTTTTATGTAAAAATGGTAACGCAGCTCATTGAGAAGTATATGATCAGTCTCATGAGTTTTCTCTTATTCTATGTAGAAAGGCAAATTGTATAATAGGATATGAGTCTTCCACCACCCTTCACCTTCATGTTATCAAAAGAGATGGAAAATTGTATTGATTTTTTTAAAAATACGTAGTTATTTTCTCCTGGAGCTGAAAACATTGATAAGCCAAGTTAATTGCACAAATATGAGCTACATCTCTGTACTAGAAGGATTTTAGGAGCAAACATGGGCCTTTGGAGTTCACCGTATCAACCCTGTTTAGCAAGCCTGAACCTTCTTTTCTGGGAAAACAAATCTCCACCTGACACACTCACTTAGACCCATTGCTTCCCTCAGTTTTCCTCATAACTTATTCCAGCCGTTTATTTCCATTTATATGAACAGGCTATGATTCTCATTCCCCAGCTTACTTCCACCTGATTGTCAAATGCTTCAAATATGCTTCCTCAAATGCAGTCACTTTAATTTCTTTCACCTGAATTGTACGTTGCTTCACATATACTTCCTAAACGTGGTGACACTTAAACCTAAAAGAGTAGCTAGATAAACTTTTTAGTGTGAAGCTATTGACTCCATACTTGAAGAGTTATTCCTGTAGGACAGGTGAATTCCAACGCATACACTAAACTTTTGATTAGTCACCTGCCTTCCAGGCCCCTGCTCCTCTCTCATTTCCAGGTGTTGTAAATATTTTTTCAAAGGTGAATGATTGTTACAAATTGCTGTGTAAATACAAGGCATAATGAGAGACAGTATAATGTATTGGTTACAAGCACAAGCCAGAGAGCCAGACTGCTTAGGTTCTAAGCCTAACCATTTTAGTGCCTCAGTTTTTTCATCTGTGAAATGGGGATAATCACAGTGTGTTGTTTGTTTGTTTGTTTGTTTGTTTGTTTGTTTGTTTTCCCCCCCCACTTCCTGCATAGGGGGCTGGCTTGTGCATATCAAATTAGTCTGTACATGTAAAAGTGCTTGAAGCACTGCCTGCCACATAATGAGTGTGCAGTAAAAGTTACCTTTTTGCTGTTGGATATTAGAATCATTTTATTTGTATTAAGACAGCATCTTTATAGATATAATGTCTGGTCAAGTGCCCTCTGAAATCTCTGGAGACATAGAAGCTAAACAGGCTTCAGGAAACCAACCAGGGAGTTGGTTTTGGGGGCTAATTTAGCAAAATGATATCTAATATGTGATTGGAAATCTCTAAATTCCTGCATTTATCTTTCATTTCAACCTCTCTGAAGAAGATGCCTCAAGGAGAAGTCTTAACAATAGAAAGTTAATAGTCTTCTCTCTTCTCCATAAGTAAAATTACCATCCAAGTAATTCCTGAGTTATAGGATAGTGTAGAGGCATGGCAAGGAAGGGAGGGTATTTTTTTTATAGTTTAGAAAGAATAACCAAGTCCTTCCTTAATTTGGGGGCCCAAATTTCCTGTCTGTGCCTCTGAGTTTCTCAGAGAGCTGTAGAAAGACTTGCTTTATAACTTGTACCGTATTCTGTACAACATTCATAATCTAACAACCTCAGAGACTATCTGAGGATAGCTAAATTTTTCGGGAAAACTAAGAATTTACTCACTGAAGTACCATTTTTAAAACATTCTTGGTGACAATTTTTTAAAAAATATCTTACAGATTTTACTGCCTTTTTTAACTGAACAAAATGAAACCAGCATTTGTTTTTCCTGGGCTGTCCTCAGCACCTGTTGAGATTGACAAAGTCTATTTGCCCCAGCACCAAATAGCCTTGGATTACTACAATTGGGTTGTTGTTTTTTATTTGTTTGTTTGTTTGGTTGGTTAGTTGGTTGGGTTTTTTTAGTGTCTCTTCCCTAATTGTCAGCAGTCACCTCAACTGTAACCAGCCTCCCACACCCTATCTCTACCCTCTATTTGCAGCTTCAGAAGCCCAATAACCAACTCTAACACCAAAACCACAGAATTTGAGAAAATATGCAGAATTCTTCATTTTATTATATGATTTCTATACTTCTTTGGATAACCCCAGCATCCTAGATATGCAGCAGGGAGGGGCATTGGTATATAGTCTAAGTTAGGAGCCAGGAAGCTCTGTTAGTGTAAAAACACAGAGTTGCTTCGTATCTGAGATTTCCCCTTGATGAAGAGTTGCTACTTATTGATAATCTCATTCGGTAATCCCTTCTGCTATAAAGTCTAGGTGCAAGTGTAACTGACAAAAGCCAATCTGTAGCCAAACAGGGCTCTCCATACTGCATACATGAAGAATGGTATTTGACTACTCAAGTCTGTAGTGCAGGTGTATCTATTAGTTATCTATTGCTATATTAAAAAAATGCCCAAAACTACATGACTTAAAATAGCACACATTTGTTATCTCACTTTTTCTGTGGGTCAGGTATACGGGTATAGCTTGTTGGGTCCTCTTCTTCACCTTCTCTCACATGCAGCATTTTAGTTATTGGCTCAGGGTCTGTGGTCTCATCCGAAGGCTTGACTGAGGAAAGATCCACTTCCAAACTCACTCAATGATTGTTATTCATGTTAAATCAAAATCTGATTCTTGGTTACTTTTAAACATTGCCCTAGGTCTATGCTCAAGAGCTACAATAGGAATCTAATTCCTTCTCCCGTGAGCACTGTAAACATCCATAGGTGGTGAATGAGCGTATCACCACCCTAAGTTCTCATTTCCAGGTCACATATACTTTGTTAATCTAATGCTTCCTCAAACATCCTAGAGTTCTCCTCTGGACCATTTCCAGACTAGAGATATTCTCCTTAAAATATGACACCAGAACCCTCCACAACACTCTAAGTGTGCTCTAACCAGTTCATAGGGCATTTCCCCTCTTTTTCTGGTTAAAGTCTAATACCATTTTACCATATTTAGTAGACTGATCACTACATCATAGCAAGACAGTCACAGACCCTCCATCCAGTCCTGGGTTCCAAAACAGGTTCCTCCACTTTTTAGCTAAGACCTTTGGCAAGATACTTAATTTCTCTGTGCCTCAGTTTCTTCATTTGTAAAATAGGGACAGTAATTGTATCTCCCTCCCTCGTGGAGCTGACCTGAGAATTAAATGGATCGATACGTGTAAAGTGCCTAGAACAGTGTCTGTCACGTAGTAAGTGCAATGAAAGTGTTAATAATTAACATTGTTGTAACTGTTATTATTACTAGCACTATAATCTGTTAGTATGCCATTACGGTGCTCACCCTGCTCACTAATAAAAATGCCAAACCATGGCAATAGCCGAGTCCTTCCATCTTGCCCATCTCTAGCCTGCCACTGATTCAGTAACCAGTGCAACAAAGCTGTCTGATCCTATTATTAACTCTGTGTTCTCCATCTTGTTCTTGAGGGTATCTGTCATGTTCCAGGTACTGTGCTAGCCCTAGCAGGCACAATGTAAATAAAACATGGTCATTGCCCTCAAAAGGGTCACAACGTAGCAAAGAGACAAAGGATGAAACGTGTAATCTCTGGGAGACAACTGTGCACAAAAACCACAAAAGGGTGCCCAGCTTTCATTCCACAGTCTCCTGCTTAATTTCTCTAAATACTCTAAAATGGAAGGAAACCAGAGAAACACATTTCAAACTCATTTATAAGGTTGTCATTATTGATGAGGAGCTTTATCTTTCACACCCTCAAGGTCTGTCATGGCTCTTGACTTTCACCTCCCATTTTTTCAAGAGGTATTTGTTATTGTTGCTAATTTGGTGGTATTTTATTTGCAAGCAGAATTACTTGTTCAAGAGTCACTTACATTCCAGGCTCTGCTCCACAGGAGTTTTTAAAATCCATTTGGAGTCTTTGATCTTATTACTTGACCATGAGTATAGTAACCTTCAAATTATAGTCAACCTTGAAATGTGTTTACACAGTCAATTCAGATATCCATATACATCCCATTACTGAGTGTCTCCAGCCTGGTAGGGAGGGCTGCAATCCCAGTAGCAGAACAACCCTCTGCTTTGCACATTTGCTCAGATCCAAGGACTCTGTTTTCTTTTAAATTCTGTGAATAGACTCTTTGATTTTTATTGGTCACAAAGGTTATGTTTGCCTTCCCAGTGATCTCATTCTTGTCCAGTAGTGCCACAATAAATGGAAGTAGGCATCAAAAAGGTGAAGTCTCTAGGCCCATCAGCATGTACTTGACCAATATAAAAATTTCCTAGGTCTTGTTTACTCCCTGTTTTACAGCTTTTCAGAAGGAAATACTAGAGATGGGTTGCTTGATTTTTCAAATTATCAGCCTACATGTTCCCTTCTGCCGGTTCCGATAATGGAGGAATGGATCATGTAATGTTGCCTAATGCGGTCAGCCTCTTCATAAACAGCCAAGTTGCTGAAAGGTTAATTTGCCAGCGTCTGATAATCTCTGGATCCTCAGCTGATGGAGAAACGTCAGAAATGCACTCAAGGTATTGGGAACAAGGCCAGGTCTTGTTCTCCCGTTAAATTTCCAAACTTGTAACCCTCTAAAGTCCTCATTATTTTTGTCATTCAAAGACTACATAGTTTGAAAGCCTCCGTCTACCAATCTCTATTTACAAAGGGAGTCGTAGTTCCTCGTTTTTAATTAATTAAGCACATATTGTCAATCAGAGCTTTTGGGTCATACGAGAGAGCTGGTATTGCCCAAGTAAATATAATTTCACCCCAAAGCTAGGGAACAATGACTTAGATAGAGGGTAGAGCCTTATTAGGAGTCATTTCTCATATATACTAAAAACAGTTCATAAATCTGTGTTGCTACCTTCAGAGAGTCCTCCTAAGTGAACCACTACATGAAATGTTTAGCTTCACAATCTTGCAAAACCTTTTCCAGTTGCTGATTTCATGTGTTGCCTCACAGGTGAAACAAGTCCACTTTCTTGGTCATTGAGATGTTCGCCAGCCTGACCTTCATGCCTAGAAAATGCCATTTTCGTAAAGAGCCTTCTTGCTTCGTGTCCTTTGGCTTACGATTCAGGGAAAGCGCAGGCTGCCCTTGCTCTCTCAGTGCTGGTGATATGTGTTTCTGTTTTATTAAATCTTTAAAACACTGGGCTTGCTGTTTACGACCTCTTTATATTCTTTTGTTCTTTTCCATGACTGGTTAGATCACCTTTTTTTTTTTTTTTTCCTCCCTTCATAGAAATATGAGCGCCTTTCTAAAGAACGTCACGGCCTCCAGAGTGGCTGTGTAATAAAACAGGGGAATGTGTTGAGGTTAACAGTAGATTTCTTGAGGCTGTGACTGAGGGCTGCTTCACTGATGGGAAGGTCTGAGGCTTCTCAGACATGATCCTCAGAATCACAGGTCTTCTTGTTTTGACAAACCTGAGATCATTTGATACTAGTCATAGAGCTCTTTGTAAAATCAAGATACCAAATGGTGTCCATTGCAGACAATTGTTTGTGATTAAAAGTTACTAAGAAACCCTTGGTTAAAATGGAAGCAAGACCTCGTCCAGGTGTGCGCTTCACCTGGTGTGCATTTAAGCACTGGGGCCCCAAATACCTCGTGCCCTAGGTGCCTGATTCTTCTGACCACAAAGGAAACTCTCCCCAGAGATACTGAGAAACGAAAGCATTTGCAGTTAGCCCTGAATTCAGGTAAATGTCACAGCGCCTGGTGCTCCAAGGCTTCTCGTCCTATACAGCTCCTGTGTCCCCTAGAACAAGTTCAGTTGATGAGTCAACATCTCATGATTCTATCCCTGCATGGAGGGAATGCAAAAGTTTTAATTAATCTCGCGTACAGCTTGGCCGCCCTACTGATGTGAATCCCCAAATGAACTATTCCATGACATCCAATTGAACTTGTTCCTGCGCATACAGTATCTTGCAGCCCATCCTGTACTGTTAGGTTTGGCAAGTACACTTCAGCATATAATAAATCATGGAAGGAAAAACATTTTTGGCCTAGCGCGGTTCAGCCTGCTGTAATGTCAGAATACAGAAAGCAGTTCTGTTTTTAGACATCCTTTTACTAACCCAACGTTCATAATTTATGCTTTCACTGTAAAATTCCTGCAACACGACACCAAAAGTAGAGCTGCCCTTTAATTAAGTACTCTCGGTAGGAAAAACGTGAAACTGATGTGCAAAACATCTCTGTGCGCACAGTGATTGATAGTGATTACATCGTTATGAACCCAGCCTAGAGGTCTCAACTTCCTGCTGGCTACTTCCTGAGTGTGCTGCTAACCAAATTGGAGATAATTCGGAGGCACAATTTAGAAACATTGAGGTTTCAAGCCTGCATCTGTCTAGACTTTTTCAGAACTCTACGTGGCATTATTCCCTACTTTCGTGATGAGAACCTACGACCAAATTTCATGCCATGTTCACGCTTAGAGAGGCTGTAATGCAGAGAGTGAAGGGGCCGAGAGAACTCTTTGAAGGATCCCAGTTGTCATATGGGTTTGTTTTTTGTTTTTAAGACTAGAAAGAATGAATGACAGAAGGAACTTCTGGCCCTATGGGTACGTGAATAGAGCCTTATAGCCAGAAGAAGACCTTGAGCTGTTCCATTTTTTTAAAATTATTTTCCAAACCTTTTTTTTTTCCTTAGTTGAAAATAGGTAAGTTTAACTTTTAAAAGAGTGCCTCTAAGTGTCAAGAGGCTAAAATCCCAAGCCTCGTGCTCCCCAAATCAATGCTGTTTCGACTCTGCTTTTGTCCTTCATCAGCTAAGTCGTCACAACACCTGACTGAGAGGTAATTAGAGTAGTGAAATCGTTCAGGTTCCTTGAAAGACAGGTAACAAATCCGTCCAAGGCGGTGACACGCGCATGAAATAAGCTCTTTGGTGTAAGTTCAGCTACTTTCAGTCATCATCGTAGCACCCGAAACAAAAACTCCGTACAATAAAGTCATTTCATCATCTTATCCAAGATCACCGTGTTCTGGAACTATGTTGCTATACTATGTGTGCGTGTCACTTTCTCATGTTTTTGCAGGTTTGGGCCGGGCTTAGTCATCTACTGGTACGGATTTATCCAGGAGCTGGACTGTAATCGGGAAAGGGGTATCCTGCTCCACGCCTGTTTCCCCACCGACATCGTCACCTTATGCCATAGCACTGCTTCACCGTGATGGTCCTGGAAGAGAAGCTGGGAGGAAAAGGTGAATCCGGAAGCAATTTCACTTTCCTGCGGTGTAAACTACTGGCAGCATCTGCCCTGAACTTCAGCTGAACTCTCGCTGCCCGTGGTCACACCACTACCTCTTTAGACAAACATATCAAGAGTTTCTGTTTTCCTTCATCCCTTTTGCTCATGTGAACAGCCAAGAACTACAGACACAGCCCACTCATTATCAGCATTTCTGTCTCTGTCAAACAGTTAGTTTATAGATAGTCATAATCCTTCTTCCTTCCGGATGGTTTCTCCTTATATACTGAACAAAAGAAAAAATGTGGAGACTGAAAGGTGTGATTTTTCAATTCTCCTCCCAGTTACTGAATCGCCTTCTCTTTTTTTTTTTTTTTTTTTTTTTTTGGTAAGCCTCCATTCATTCTCTCTCCCTCCCCCTTTCTCTTCATGTACACTCACAGATACCCGGGGTGGCGTTACTGTCATGGAATAACCTAGCACAGTCCCAGCAAAGCCAAAATCATGAAGGCTGCAACTAGATTTTCGCTCTCACCTGCAAGGGCAGACCTTGCTGGGAGCCTGCGTTTGTTTTGTCCAGTTTTTATGGTTTCCTGACTTCTATGGCAGTAAGCCAAGCTGAAAAAAATATACTTGATGAGAATTTCCTCTTTCTATAATACTTATTTGAACACCAAACATTTTCCATTTATCTCATTTAAAAGCATTAGTTACGTTGTGTCTGGAAACCACACTCCTTCTTTGGATTGGGGGCTGAGGGCAGACGACTGAAGCTGGGTGCCAGCCTTGACAAGAGTTTATTTTTAAACGTAACTAGTTGTCAGTATGTATGGTAGTCAGTATTTTTATGAGTAAAATTTTTCAAAAGCACATTCTGGACCCTGCTTTGTATCTGCATTTTATACCGCATAATTATATAACACTCAAATAATTTAGGCATTAGGATTGTTCGGCTTTGAATGAATTAAGTGTACCAAAAGTAAACCTAGAGCAATTTTCAAGTAAGCAAAATAAAAGAAGTTTTGTATTTGTTCACTTTCATTTATTCACTTTTTCTACTGCAAACCAAATTTCAATCTAAAGGAAAACATCAGTAAATTCATTATAAACCTATCTTTTAGGAAGGTGAAAAATTAATCCATACCCAAAAATGTACTTAGTAAAATATTTGCCCTCATGTTGACAAAACATAATATTCTTTATAATGTTGAATGAGTTTGGAAATATTAGTAAAAATGTAACTTTTACAAACACCTTCAAGTTATATACATTGCTTGGTTCTTTCAAAAGACTAAATATACCATTTGTACTTTGTTCATTTTGTACCTAAGAAGATTTGCAGAAATCTGCCTACTGCCTTTCCTTTTGAAGGACACAAACATGTCGGGTTCAGGCATGGATTTTAGCTCTGTTGCAGGTTGCATTAAACAAAAAAGAAAGAGGAAGAAGATGAAACAGTAAGGCGGTATCAGGCAAACTTCTGTTCCAGTATAAAATTCACCATGCAGGTTTCATGAGTAAAATAGAATGATTTGGAACCACTGCAGTTGTCTTGATACACACACACACACACACACACACACACACACACACACACACACACACACACATTTTAGACAAAAATGTTGTTAAAAGCAGTTCTCATGGCATGCTCTAAACTGCTTTTTCTTCTTTAGAAATAAATTACATTTATCTGCACAGATGTTGAAAACCCTGGTAAACCCTCATCAAGGATTTGTTTGTTTTATATTAAACAAATTTATGATGAAGGTGCACAAATAAATTTAAACAATGAAAGAGGTGCTTGCATTTCAGAATTTGCTCTTCTACCTGGTGCCCTGACATAATGTGTTAGGAGAAGGTACCGGTGTTCTCTGGCAAAGGCACCACCTCCTCTTTATGAATGAGGTTTTAAAATCTGGCCCTGAAGAGTGGGGAAGAAACCAGCAGTAGACTGTACATACTATGATAAAGTTACAAGTTATTTAAAACTAAGCTTTATTCAACATAAAAACTAATGTGATTATAACATCTACTACTTTTCAGTTGGAGGAGTGGGGTGAGGGGACTAACGATCCCAGACTGGAAGCGGAAATCCTCCTTGTTCCTCTTTTATGTAAGGAATACTTATCTGTGGTCTATCTGTATGTGTTGTTTGTTTACTTATTTGTTTTTTAAATTTAGACGGTATAAACATCAGCCCTAGAGGGTATACATGGGGTGACAACTTTTTTTTTTTTTTTTTTTTGCTCTCATCATTAGAACATTAACATTAAAGTCAAATCTTGTGTTATGGAGCTTTCTGCAAACTGTGTTAATGAATTAGGCCAAGTCAGAAAGCAGGAGTGTGTGTACAAACGTAAAACTAAATGATGTTCTCTCTGCATATATAGACTTGCCAAGTGTCTGCTCTCACAAACAAACAAGAGACCCTATTTGTTCGAAGCGTGCAGAGGCATGAGCTCAGAACAAAGCTGATCCAGCGATGATGTTTCAGGTGACTTCATAGACCCCTTCCCACCCCATTTCCACCCAAAAAACAAACAAAAAACAGTGAGAATTCTTTTTTTTTTTTTTTTTGCTTCAGGCGAGGTGTATGTCAACTCTTCTAAACACTCCTAAAATCGTATATAAAAGGGAGGCTCAGGGGTGTAGAGTAGAAAGCTGGATCTCCAGGGAGAATCATTTTCTTTTAAGCATCGGTGTGTCTACCTGCTCATTATTGGCAAGGCTTGATTCCACCCTGGAAAAAGATGATACATTGTCCATCTTTGTGGGGGTGCATTCACTCATTGAAGCCTCCAGGGGATAGCTTAGAGCCCTGGATGAGGTCATCCACTAAATGGGCCCTGGGGGGGGGGGGCCTCACTAATTAATGCACAGCCCCCAAGTGAACAGTTAATTCACTCCCCCCTCCCTGGGGAGCTACACCCAGTGTTTCCTTTCCACTCTGGAACCAAGATAGCGGAGATGTCTGCTCTTTTTAACCTGTTCCGCCCTAGGACCTGGAGTTTCAGTTGAATTAAATCTTCCATGTGCTGTACTCCCCTCACTTCCTGCCTCTTCCCGGCCGTCCTCGCCTTCTCCTGCCTTTGCAGTTTCCTTCCATGTGGACACACGTTCTGCTCTCTCTCACTACCCCCTTGGCTCTTTTTCTCTCTAGAAAATGATCCCAGGACCAAAATGCAGCTCATCGGAGTCCTGACCCATATATTTTCGGAGTCCAAGTTGGGGGAGAACAACTGACCTAAGCTCTCTGGGGAAAAGCACACCTAAGCATCTTTGGCACCTGAAGATGATAAAACTTGTAACCAAGATATTACAGGGTCAAATATGGTCTGAGGTTTAGTGTGTCAGTAACTGTTTTGGCAAAAGGAGCCAAAAGTACATGTGAGGTTTACAGATACTTTCAGGCTGAACGGTGGTGTTCAGCTGATTAAAATTACGAATTTAAATAGTAAAATGTCTCTGTGATTTAGTTAGAGAATCACTCCTAGCTCGTTCATGTTGGGGGCAGCTTGCCATTTTCCATGTGATCTGCAAGTTGCCTCAAAAGTATAACTATTTTGTGAATAGGACAGGAGGAGAAAATCTCCCAATTGGCACATTCTCAATTAGGGTCAAGGAACAAAGCCAGCTTAACCAGAGAGGAAATAAAAGGCAAACAATAGGAGTCTGCCTGCACTGTCACCACTTATAGAGAGAGGTGCCTCTCTGGACCTGCCTGGTGAGTCGCTCTCAGGTTAAGGAAGGGTCACAGTGACAAAAGTTCGGACCATCTAATTGTATTACCCCAAAGTAACCTTCCTATATATAGTAAAAACAGTCTGAAGATGTTTTATTAAGAACATGCCTGGATTCGAAAGATTAAGGAAAATGGAATTATGAATTAAATAATAACCAGAACAGCTTGGGTTCCCCTTGTGTTTTTCACTTTCCTGCTATTGTTTTGAATGTGGCTGTGAGACAAAGAGCTGCTTAGGTCAAGGACTATAAATTACAGTTTTCATACAATAGTCATCCACTAAAATGATTTCAAAGCTTGATCAAAGTACTTCAAAAAGACTTTTAAAACTTTTCCACAATGCAGGGGGAGGGGAAACGCTCATTTGATGCCTTAATTTGCTTCAGTCAGTCTAGCAGAGTTCCATCTTGGCGTCATACCTACTTTATATAAAATCCCACTCATTAGTTAAAGAAACCCAACTTGTTCTTATTGTTGTCTCATGTACAAGTAAAGAGGATTTAAGTTTCCATCTGGTTAACTAGCACAACTAAACCTTCGGAGACACTTGTAATGTAAGGAAAAGATGCACATAATAATCCTGCTTTAAAATAAGCATAACTTGACAGTATTTAATCGTGATATGCAAGGTATTTAAGACTAACTCCCTGTCTTAGAAGAAAGTGGATATCAGTGGATTTAGTTGTCATCTTAATAATAGTCATGGTAATAGATAGATTTCATTTTTCATCTCTTTTCCCTCAACATGCATGTACCTGGAGCTGTCTCATGTTACAAGCAAAGATGATGGGAGGTACCCTAGTGGTAGACAAGCTAAGCAGATTCTAGGCCCAGCCATACATAAAGACAGTGTGGGATTGCTGCAACAATGCTTCTATGTCAGGTAATTTTTATTTTTTAAAAGGAAGGTCATTTGGAAATGCTGACATGAGATATAACCAAGTCAATTAAATGATAACAATGGAAGTTCAGAGTTTAATTGAGGCCTGAACCTGAAGCTACCAACCGTTAACCTAAAACAGTCATGAATTCCCCTGGAAACAGCCTCCGTTAAAAGTATTTCTAGAATAGCTAGCACTTTTTTCTTTAAAAAAAAAAAAATGCCTTTGTCATTTTTATATTCAACACAGATACAATCCGAAATTACAATTGAGTTTATCTATAGTAGACTCTATCTTTTAATTTTAATTGAAATTTCTTTTATAGGGCAAATCAAAATTTACATAATCCAAACGACCTCTGTAGGAAACCATAGTTTTGTAAGTAAACCGAAAGTTGTAAACAAGCACCTTTTATTTGATTGTGCCACATTTATCTCAATTGTTGACATATTTCTTTCTGTAGTTGTTTAATGGCAAGATTTCTGACTCGACTGTAAGCTCCATAGAGTAGGAACTATATCTTGTTCACTGCTCTAACCCCTAGTAGCTAACAGAGTTCCTGGCACGGAGCAGGTGTTCAATAAATGTTGAACACACAAATGAATGACTGTTAAATTTATATTAAATATGATCTCACTTGCTTGCATTAAAGAAATAATTGGGCCCTTTTAATTTTAACTTCCTCATTTTCTTCAGCTGAAAACTGGGTATATGTATTGGAATCGGAGAAAAGCATCATATATTTTGGTGTTAATTAGAGAATTAATTACTTTAGAAACCCTCAAAACCTGAAATACAGCAGTTTCATCAACCAGACTATTTGATACTTAGTCTTAAGGGGAATTCATGTTCTTTCATTGCATTTGCCTTAAATTGAGCCTTAAGTACCTTATTGTTCATCCAGTATATTGCTAAATTAACTCAAACATTTTAAAATCTTACCTTTGTTTCTCTTAAAAAAAAAAAGGCTTAAGGCTTATCTTTATCTTTATATTTCTATTTAAGAAACAGTTTACCCTAAAATCAAGTCAGGGCCCCAAATCAAATATGTTTTGTACACAGGTTTGGGGATATTCAGTGGAATTATTAGATTAACTGCAAATGGTGCTTTTAATTGCTCACTTTTATAATGCTGAGTTGATGTCACAGTGCTTCCTGGCCGTAGAAGTGTCTGCTGGCTCAGGAGACAAGGGTTCTTTGGTCATTTGCCAACAGGATCTGACTTGGGAGAGACACTGTCCATGAACTGCTCAGGGGGCATTTCCCTGTTAGTCATTAATTCAGAGTATATTATCAAAGGCATTTGGCATATTTCCTCATATTTTGAAAACTTATAACACAAAAGGAACTGGAATTTCCATGTTTCTCCTTTGCTCTCCAGGACTTAATTTGTTGGGGCCGTTTTGGTGTGTGATTCCTTCTGTGAGTGTCTGGAGAGAACTGAAGCCCAGGACAGACGTCACTGCGATTGGGTCCTCTTTGGCTCTGTGGGATGTTTCCATCTTGTATTTCTAGCATTTAGGCTCTTCAAGACACAAGTATTTATACAGTCCCCAGTGTGTGTTTAGAAGTGTTTGAGGTGCTGTGGGAAATTCAAAAATGTGCAATAAATGGTCTTTTTTTTTTTTTTTTAAGATTTAATTTTATTTATTTTTGGCTGCGTTGGGTCTTCGTTCCTGCATGCAGGCTTTCTCTAGTTGTGGCGAGCGGGGGCTACTCTTCATTGCGGTGCACAGGCTTCTCATTGCGGTGGCTTCTCTTGCTGCGGAGCACGGGCTCTAGGCACGCGGGCTTCAGTAGTTGTGGCACATGGGCTCAGTAGTTGTGGCTGGCGGGCTCTAGAGCACAGGCTCAGTAGTTGTGGCGCACGGGCTTAGTTGCTCCGCGGCATGTGGGATCTTCCCAGATCAGGGCTCGAACCCATGTCCCCTCCATTGGCAGGCGGATTCTTATCCACTGTGCCACCGGGAAGTCCCAAATGGTCATTTTTTGGAAAAATAAATCATTACTTGTCAAAATGAAAACAAAAGATTTGAAAATTTCAGGGAGGACAATTACAGTGTAATAAGGAAAGAGGCAAAACCTATGGGTCTTTTAATAAGATATTTTACTTCTAGACTTCAGGCAGCAAATAGTTTTCTATTTGCTTGTGGTAGCTGCATCCACTGCTGTAGAGAAGGATTCTGAGGCTGAGTTCAGCTCAGCGGGGAAATAGGGTTGTGATCAATTATGGGCACTAATCTTTGGAGTGGGTAGTGATCACATAGATGCCACATAGTTTCAATTCCCACCCTAGGTCATTCGTGTTTAGTGCAAGTATAAATACATTCTAAGCGTTTGGAACAGAACTCATAATCTTGTTCATGGGCCTGAGTAATAAAATAAGCAGTAACATTTTTCACTGGTTCTATAACATCAAGTGAAATAACATCTGTCCATGGCTGAGATCTGTTTAGTAATTCATATAAGCAAAATATTTCAATAGAAATATGATTTAAAAACTCAAGATAAACACTTTAGAAGGCCACAGATAATTATTGCTCTCAGTAAAGTAAACGCCTACAAGTTACATGACATTATTGATGAAAAACATTGGGTCTCTATATTTTGGGCTCTGCGTGAGGATCTTGAGATTTGAGGATTGTCTCCTATTAGATGGTCTCACATACTCCTTAGTTTTTTAGTTTTCTTGTTTGTTTGTTTTCCCGGTAAAAACAGGCTTGAGGTTTCAAGGTCAGCTGCAGACTGTGCCTTCCTTCTCTTTCATGGTCTTTATATCATTTGGGTATCAATTTCCTACTTAGTGCAGGGCATTTTTATAAAGTAGTTATTGTATACTTGTTATGTTTGTTTTAAAATATGCTCCCAAAAAGAAATGTTAAAATATTTTCAAGGATGCAAGAGATAGGTATGCTGTACATGGTAATGGAGGTTTTGTTAATATACTTACCATTAAGCCATAAATAATTTTCCAAAATCCTTTTAATTGAATCAGCTCATTAATTCTGTCAGCTAAAATAATGACAATCGTTGCACATGGAAAATTAGTAGGTAAAAATCTAAAAATATTTTGTTCCTTGCTAATTTGAATAGAAGAATCCATCTTGGTTTTCCAAGTTACAATTTTTTAAAAAGGATTTTGTGGTAAATGAAAAAAAAAAAAAAGCAATCCAGACTAACAGAGGGTAATCGAAAAGCAGAACAACAAAAGAGATGGCAAAGTGGACATAAGTGCATTGCATGTAAATGTAAAACTCGGTCTTTTGGTAAATTATTTTCATCTTACTTGCTTCCCCACTATCCTTGAAAGTGTTTCCCAATGACAAAGGGGTTAAAAACAGCAGCAGCAGCTTGGGGGCGTGGAGTGAGCAAAGAAACTCATGTGAGAATTGAATTGCATTTTCAGTTGGTTCCTTGACAATTCCCTAAGAGGTGTGTGGAAAGTTAAATTGAGCCATTAGCAAAGATGAGATAAGTTTGACTCATAGACTCTGAGAATTTTAGAATTGGAAGGGACCAGAGACCTCACTGTACAGGTGAAAAAACTGAAGTCTGGAGAGGTCAAGTGACTTGTCCAAGGTCACAGAGCTAGCTAATTGGAGGTAGGACTAGAATCTGTCCCTCCTAGCCACCTGCCCACTGTCCTTTCCACCATGGGGTTAATAATTTATTCTGGAAGGAACTTCCAATACCTAAGTTATGTTTAGTATTTACAAAGTAAAGGATCATGGTATATTTTTAAATAAACATTCTGAACCGTACTGTTTTTGCCCTGTCCCTGATTCCCTAATCTCTGTAGTAGAAATCAGCTCTTGCTTTGACAGAAATAATTCCCATTTTATTTGCACTTTAGTAATCTAAAATCCTTATCATTTGGTGGCATTCAGTTTCTTTTTCTTCTTCTTTTTCTTTTTTTGGCCATGCCACGCAGCTTGCGGGATCTTCGTTCCCTGACCAGGGATCGAACCTGGGCCCCTCAGCAGTGAAAGCGTGGAGTCCTAACCACTGGATCACTAGGGAATTCCCAGCATTCAGTTTCTATACATTGCCATTTAGCCTAAGGATTTGCCACTAAGAATGATTTTGGAAACAGTTTTAAGACATTTTTTCCCCCAGCTGATTTACATTTTCATTTTATTTTTCTTCTGTTAAAAAAAAATTCACAGATGTTATGTTTATCATCTTCTGTTCCTATAACAATAATATTTAAATGAATAGTAAATCATGAATTTTTCTGATCATTACCAATAATGATTAGTATATCATGTTCTAGAACTGTACCCAGTAGAACCTTGTGACTTACACACGCTTTGACAACAGGTTGGAATCCCTGCTTCTCCACTTACAAATAACTGAGCTGTAAAATCTTCAATTTCTTCAACTGTAACATCAAAATACCTATCACATAGGACTATTGTGAGGATTAAATAAGATTAGTACCTAATACATCGTACGTCAGAGCTCTAACAAAACTGGTACCATACAGTTGTATTATACATGATATAGTTATTGATAATATTACTACCATAGAGTGATCCATCTAATAAATGATATGCACCATTAAAAATGTGTGTTTTTGGGCTTCCATGGTGGCGCAGTGGTTGAGAATCTGCCTGCCAATGCAGGGGACACGGGTTCGTGCCCTGGTCTGGGAAGATCCCACATGCCGCGGAGCAACTAAGCCCGTGAGCCACAGCTACTGAGCCTGCGCGTCTGGAGCCTGTGCTCCGCAACAAGAGAGGCCGCGACAGTGAGAGGCCCGCGCACCGCGATGAAGAGTGGCCCCCACTTGCCACAACTAGAGAGAGCCCTCGCACAGAAACGAAGACCCAACACAGCCATAAATAAATAAATAAAATTTAAAAATAATAATAATAATAATTTAAAAAAAAAATGTGTGTTTTCTCTGTTAATATAGAAATCAGTATGAGGTGGATAGCTTGGCTTTTATTGCTTTTCTAAAACTCATTTAGCATAAACCATTTTTCCTAAAGTTCAGGGACAGGCAGTGGGCATATTTAGTCTACTGTTTTTGCAGACGGATGTCTCACTTAACATTCCTCTGCTCCAGAGGAGCTCAGAGGCAGAGTCCACGTTATTTTGGGTTTTTTTTTTCTTTTTCTTTTTTTTCCTTAACATCTTTATTGGAGTATAATTGCTTTACAAATATTGTGTTAGTTTCTATGGTATAACAAAGGCCCATGTTTCTTTGGATAGTTACCGTAGCCTTTGCCATAAATACGACTTTGGAGACAGCACAACACAGGGACGAGCCAGCACTTCCAGGTCCAGTTGAAGGCCCAGACCAGCAGTGTGCTCCAGATGAGCCCCGGAAAGTGCACTTTATAGAAGAAGTTTCTATAAAGGGATTGAAATACCTTCTCCAGGCTACTGTTAGTTCAGTGAAAGAAAGAATAAAATGCTGTTTGAATTTGATCTCTGAAAAAACAAAAAAAGCGAAGCAAAAAGGAATTTGGGGAAATGACTGGTTTGTTCCTGGATTCTTCCTCTGATTGATGTTCGTGACCCTTTTGGAGGCAGCTTGGTAAAAGACCCGACTTTGGCTAGCGCACCACCCCTAAAGGGAAACCTAGTCAGATCACATTCAAGCTGAACAATTTTCCAACAGCTGAACGAGCACCGATGTGCCCCTCTCTGAACACAAGGCAGTCTTCTTCAATGCCCGCGCTCCGCAGCAAGAGAAGCCCCCGCAATGAGAAGCCCGCGCTCTGCAAGGAAGAGTAGCCCCCGATCGCCGCAACCAGAGAAAGCCCGCGCGCAGCAACGAAGACCCAACGCAGCCTTAATAAATAAATAAATAAATAAATAAATAAATAAATAAATAAATAAATAAATAAATTTATTTTTTAAAAAAATCCAGGCAGATTCTAGATCCAATTCTCCTTGGCAGCAGAGGACACTGTAACAGTAACAACGGGCATGGGAAGTGTGGCTGCTTTCATCGGGGAGCTTGGGATCGTTTTGCAAACAATTAACCACGCTTCACAGCATCCCTGCCAGGTGAAGAAGTGCTCCTGTGCCCGCGGACAGAGGAGTTAACCAGTTGGGCTATGAGTCTTGTAGAAGTTATTTATTTACTTAACAACAATAAAGGAAACTTGGAAAAAATGCTTATCCTGAAGAGGATGATCTCTTTCTCCATAGTCTTATGTTTTCTGAAAACTGAAATACAATTTTAAAAAATAAATATTAAAATGTTTAAATGCATACCAATCATGAAAATTAAATTGTAGTGTCATTTGCCCAGACTAACCTGTGATCAACACCCAGAGAATGTCTTTTCATAGTTGGTTAGTAGCATCTCATGAAATGCCGGCAGAGTAGATACCAAGCCATGCATGTCGGGGGCTCCCCTGGTGATGCCCCTTCCACACCTCCAACCTCAACTGTGGAATAAGAGCAATTGAAAGGAAACTGATGGGTGCACTGTAAAATTTCATGGTGCCCTCAGTGACCCCTACTCTTGCTGATGCGTCGCATAAGTTATGAAAGGGAGACTTGAAGAGCAAAAATACTATCATCCCTTTTTACTCACAAACAGTAAAAGTTCGGCGGAACAGAAGTAACAGCCCTTGAGAATAACTTTGCAATGGGCCCATTTTAGCGCAGCAGGCTGTGTGGTCTAAAGATAATCTAGACGCCTTCATTAACTGAACTTGAAAATTTCAAATGAATTTGCATCGGACTCAACCTGGCATCATATCTTGTTAAAAACATGAAGACTGATACAAACTGTCCTGAAATGGCTTGATCTGGTTATTGCCTAAAACTGATCTATGTCTGCAACTCTTTGAAGTCAAATTAACACAGAATCACCAAAATAGTCACCTCATTCATTCTAACTAGCACATAAGCATTGGTTGGTATAGCTGGAGATATGATGAAGAAGGGTATCTATAGGAACCATAACTCCCCATGTGCTGGAGGCTCGCCAAAGACAGTCTGATTGACTCTCCCCATCTTGGGTGGGGAGTCCAATGTTACCACCTAGTATGGTTCTGGGATCAATTCCAAAGCAGCCAATAGGCTCTCAGAATGAAAATCCATATAGGGAGTGATCTGTTCCTGGGTGCCTACAGGAGAGAGAAGGGCTGTGTAGCAAACAAAATTTATTGCCTACCCACAGACACATACACACAGGCACTCCTTTATCCTTTCTAGCAAAATACAATTTTTATCAAGAACTGGAGGAAGATGCTTTATCCCAACACATGGTGAACTGGTCCAATGATGAGCATGCAACACCATTGTAACCAGTGAGCAGTGAGGAAACATGTACTGTGAGGTTTCAGAGAAAACTATTCTTCCCTGATAAAAGGAAAGCCCATTTTCTGCCATCACTTTCCTTTTGGTATAAGGGTGGGGTGGTTGGAGCTTCAGTAGCCATCTTGTGACTGTGAGGAAAAGGCTAAGAAACCACCAGAGACAGAAGTTATGGAGCCATTGAGTTTGGGTCAGCACTGCCAAACTCCTCTTGTTTCAACAGTCACCCCTTAGGTGTTCTGTTACTTGCACCCAAAAGCATTCCTAACTGACAGAGGGATCTTTTGAATTCCTAGAACAGGATTCTTGGTGATTTCCTATATGCACAGTGGGAGGATTTGAATGAAATATCTAACAAAGTTACTGGTTGCTCAAGACATACCCAGAAACACTGATCCCTAAGCAATATGAAACTCTAAGAGGGCTAGGATGGAAGCTACTTGCCCTCAGAGAGGAGATGAACCCAGCAATTTATTCTGCAGCACCCCCATCAAATTCATTATTTTGTAGAACTCTGAAAATATGTCAGGTGTCTATGCCAGAACTGAAATCTCCAGAGACATCATTGTCAATACTGAAATCAAAATGAAAAACGTTATAGAGAGCAAAGGACCCCCTTAGAGAACTGTGGGTAGAAACTTAGCCAGATATACAATCATTTGGGGATAACCCTTCCCATCTCCCTCTCCATTCCACACCCCCATAAAACAATAGCATTTTCACTGGATTATTCAGTTGAATACCTTAGCCAAATTTCTCTTTCTGTCTTTGCCAGCACATCTAAAATGTTTATAATGACAAGGATTGCACCTACTGTGCAATACACATCTAATTGATCTAATTAATACACATCTAATTCAAACAGGTATGATTACCTACAAAAGAGGAGGTATAGCCTAGTCATGAAGCCTAGCAGCACTGGCACCAGATGCCTGGGCTCCAATCAGAACCAAGTCTCATGAACCTTCTGAATCAGCAAATTCCTTAGGCTCCTGGTACCCTGATTGCCTCATCTGTAACAATGGTGGTAATAAGTTCCTCCTGCATATGAGTTGTAAAAAATTAAAGCATTATATATATGTCAAGTACTTATAACAGATCTTGGCTCCTAGTATACACTCAATAAATGTTAGCTATCATTATTACCCCTTTTCTAGATGAGGTCGTTGAGGCTCGCAGAAGTTAAGTAACTAGTTCAAGGTTTTCCAGCAAGTAAGTAATAAGGCTGTCTCAAAACGTCTAATTTAAATAAGGTGGTTATAATTTATCTTTTATGTTATTTTTGGAAATATGATAAACATTGCTAGCACTCACCAATATTCTCCTTGACCTCTTGAATGTACAGGAGAGTACACTTTCCAGCCCCTTCGTGATTACACAGGGCCAATTCTGGCTAATGAAGTGTGAGTGGATAAGACCTCTGTCAGTGAGGCAGCGAAAAGCCTGCAGGATTCTCCATTCTCTCTCTCCCCCTACTGTACCACCCAACCAAATTTGAGTCTCTACCCTCGTGAGCTCTGAGAGATTAAATAGAGCAACCTACACACCAGCACCACCACCACCCCCCAATAGGGGCCAGAAGTAAACTTTTATGTGTTTAGCTACTAAGATTTGGGGGTTGTTACCACAGTATCATCCTAGCCTATCTCAATAAGTAGAGTAAAATTTCCAAATATTGTAAAAAAAAAAAAAAGAAAAAAAAGAGTATTGACTTAATATTCTATTTAATTAACGTTATCCCAGTGGCTCATTGGCAATCCCTCTTGGTAATTTTTTTCTTTTTTTTTGGTTCTTCTGACCTTATAACAGTGTTATAATGAGCCATAAGGAAAAGTTCATGAACATTGTTCTATAGCTTAATTTTCTGTTTCATGTAGTAATCATGCGGCAAACCTATAGGATAAAAAATTATGAATGTTGTAACTAACATAGTTCATAATTTTAGCCTTAATGTTATTGCTGCTTCACATTTTTTTAGGATATCAGAGAAAAATCTATTATAAAAATTATCATGGCCTTTTGGGTTTTGGAAAGGCATTTTAGCTAACCCTGCATGTAAGCAATCTTCAAGTAGGCATAAACAAATTGGTTTTCTTTCTCCCAGACCTAGAACATACAAATTTGAATCTTAAAAATTGATTAATCTCCTAAAGACATGGTTAAGAAAATGAACATAATGAGCATAAAACACAGACTGGGATAAAATATTTGTGACTCCTATCTAATAAGAACTTGTATCCAGAATATTTTTAAAACTCTGAAAACTCAATAATAAAAAAACAAACAACTCAATTAAAAAAAATCAGGAAAATATTTGAACAGTCATTTCACCAATGAAGGAATATGCCATGTGAGCACATGAAAAGATGTTCAGCATCCTTAATCATTAGGAAAATACAAATGAAAATCACAATGATACACCACTACACACCTACTGAAATAGCTCAAATTAAAAAATTGACATTACCAAATGTTGAGAGAAGATGTGGAGCAACTGAAACTCTCACACATTGCTTGCTGGTGGAAATGCAAAATGGTATAGCCTCTTGGTTAAAAAACTTGGCAGTTTCTTTTAACATTAAATACATTCCATATAACCCAGCAATTTACCCAAGGGAAATGAAGACAAATGTTTTCATTAAAAAAACCTCTCCAGGAACAGTTACAGTAATGTTATTTATAATTGCCAAAAGCCGGCAACAAGCCAAATGTCCACCAACTTATGAACAGGTAAACAAACTGTGGTACATCCATACAATGGAATACTAATCAGCAATAAATAGGAACCAACAAAAGATACTCACCACACATTAAAAAATTTCAAGAGTAATGCTGAGTAAAGAAGCCAGACTTAAAGGACTATATACTGTATATATTTTTATAATATTCTAGAAAAGTCAAAACTATAGGGACAGAAATCAAAGAAGTGATTGCCAGGGATTAAAGTGGAGGGGAGGAAATTGACTATCTCTGTCTTAATCCTGGTGGTTGCACACTGTATACATTTGTCAAAAATCATAGAACTCTGCACCAAAAAACTCTGTAAATTATACCTCAATAAACAACAAAAGCATATAAATGTAAATTTTTTTAAATGGATAATAATTTCAAATGAGTTTGTTCTTCAAATGTTGGTAATGTTTTGACAGTTTATAAGTTAAACTTTTCCCTGATTCAATTTACTATCTATAAAATAATAATATATTAACTTATCTATATTAACTCTGCTTGAAATATGTATATGTTGTTTAAAGTCAAAATTTAGAAGAGTAAATCATATTCAAGCAAAAAGGAAAACTATATCTTGCTTCACTGCCTTGGACAAAATATTCATTCAACACAACTCAACAAATATTTATTTGGCATATATTGTCTCAGTATCTGTAAAATAGGCAGCTTTGCAAATTTTAAAGGCCCCTTAATAACCATATTATGTCCCCAAATCTTCATTACTTCAAAGCATGTTAGAAAAGGCCTTGATGATATTACTTAGGTACAGAATCCCATTTCTATCTTAGAATAACACCTGGTTTGTAATAAGCAAATATTCTTTGTTATTTTATTATTTAAATTTCTTCCACTCACCATTATTATGCAAATGTAGTAATATCTGTGGTAGTTGCCTTTGTTAATTGCCTACCCACCAGACAGTCACCACATCACCAACCCCAGCATTACTTTTGCTTATGTCCACTGTCCCTTAGGCTGTATACTTCCTCAGAGGAAGAGAACCCCAGCCCCAACCCTAAGAGGCACATCATGATTGCTCTAAGCCACTCACAGCACCTCCCTTCTCTTACCAGTGACTGGTATAGGCGTAGACATATGATGCAATTGGACCAAAAGCTGAAGGGCTTCTGGAAAAGGCCTTCTTTGCTGATCAAGAATCACAAAAGAAACAGTCCCTCTTCTGCTGGTTGTAGTTGTATCTGGATGGGATACATGAACTGCTGTGGCCCTCTGGCAACCAGGAGCAGTGCTAGACTGCAGACAAGCCAGCTCCCTGAGGATGAGGAGGCAGAAACATGGGAAAAGCCTGACTGAGGATGTCACTGAGTCCCTGAATTGGAACTGCCACATCTCCTGTTATCTCGGTAATAAATTTTCTTTACTCTTTAAGCCAGTTGAGTCAGGCTTTTCTGTATTTGGAGCCAAGAATGCCATAAGCAAATACACTGTTACTTACAGCAAATATACTGTTTCCCATTGCGGTGGGGAAGGGAAGCTGAGATCACAGAAAAGGAAGCAGGACATCCCCCATTTATTTTTTGGATCTCAAGGATATAGAATAGTCTTTATTTTAGTGATTAAAAATATGGATAAAATACTAATCTTAAATGCTGATAAAAGAGGAAACTGGACATGGGATACATGGAAACTGTGCTATCTTCACAATTTTTCTATAAATCTAAAACTATTAGAAAATAAAGTTCATTTGAAAATAGGGATAAAAATAACAGTAGATAAAACAAAGAAAGTGAGCCTTTAAAAGGTGAAATTACTTTGAATAGTGGTTCTTCACAGGTGAGCAACTTTTATGGCAAAACCTCTTCACTTCTACCGTCATTTCCATGCATCTTCCTACAGAGCGAAGGCACTTCCTGAAAATGCGTAAAGGAACAGGAATTACTGTGTCTATTATTGATAAGATAACAGCCACACTAGAGGCATGAAGTGACCTGCTGGAGGTCAAACACTAACAAGGGACAAAGCCAAGAATAGACCTGGCCTCCCATGAAGGCAGCTTTGCTTTTTCTTCTCTTCCTCTACTTGAAATGGCAAGACCCACTTCCAAAAACTTATGGAAAAAGGAAGTTTTCAATTTGGAGAAAATTATTCAGACAATCTGCACACAGAGTGATAATTGAAATGCTATGAGGTGAAGAATATAATTTTTTTCTTTTAATTTTAAAAAGAACATAACTGGAAAATCAATTCATTGAGCAAATGACAATTGCTATCCCAAACATCCCAAAACACCTTGACTTTCACCAAACCTTAGCAACTTACAGGACAATTCAATAAGAAGAAGATGCCCTTTATACTCCTCTATTTCTTTAACAAAGCTAATCATACTTATTAGAATAAATTTATAAACAATGGGCAAAATACATATGTCTCTTTCAACTAGTCTCTTCAATATAAAACATTCTTGTTCTGAAAGCCAAATTTCTCTACATAACTTATGAGTAAGGCAAAGTATGAGCTGAACATTATCCAGTGGAAGTATATCTGAATCACTGATAGACTGTATAAAAACCTTGCCTAGTGTCATACTGGAAAACCAAAGCTCTGAAACTTACATAATATTGTAATTCAACCATATATCAATTTAAAAAAAGAAAAGAAAACCAAGGCTCCTTTGATTTAAGAAAAAGAGAAAAAAAGCAAAGGCTATTATATCCAGCAGGAGAGTATGAAGAAAATTAAGTCTGTAATATTAATACTTCACTCGACAAAAAAAGTAGTAGAACATACCAGAGACTGTAGAGCGTTCTCCCTGCTTTTCAAGGAGAGACACCAGCAGCAAAACTGGTCTATTCCCCACAAAGTACATCAATGGAAGATTGATCAGTGACAGTGAAGAGAGCTTTGCTATTGACACAAGTCATGGCTCATGATTAGTCCAGTGGATTCAAGAGCGAGAGGCATTCATCCCAGAGGCTATGTAGGAAAAGTATATCAGAACCTCTATTTTCCAATTGCAACAAAGAAAAACTTAATTGTACTAATATTTAATATTGTTTACTAACTTTACCAATATTATTCAATATTTTACAATACAGATAAACAATATGTAAATACATGTACACAGTTTAAGAGTGTGTGCACAATTCTTTTCCCTGACAGCAGTATGTGATCAGTAACAGCAAGGATCTACAGGTACCACCTATGAGTGTCCACAGTCATTGAATACAAATTACACACTGATTTTGACATGTCTCTCCAAATATATTGATCTGTTACGCTTAAGTACTTCTAAGGGGCATACTTAATTTTCAAATGTTTGGTCTCAATCTGGCAGTAACAAATAGACTAGGCACAGTAATCACAGAAAGCATTCAATAATTGAAGTATGATGTGCCCTTTTACAAATGTCTAGGTTCTGCATTTGGAAAATTAACATACCACACCAGAGAGGAGTAGAAAGAAGCAGCTAACTAACTCAAATTGTTGAATTCGCCACTTTTCAGTTCAGCCAGTCACACTGGGCATTATCCTATCCGCAGGTCAGTAGTGGCACATACTATAATGGGGAAACAGAAAATAAATAACTAAACCAATAAATGACCATGTTAATTTTCAATAGTGATAAGTGCTATGGAGAAAAGAGAATAGGGAGATGTAACAAAGAGCACCATGGTTGGGAGAGGGGGCACTTTACATTATATGCCCAAAGAAGTTGATACAGCAAAGACTTGGATGAGAAGGGGCTGAGCATTCCATGCAAAAGGACAGCATGGGTGAAGCCCTAAGACAGGGAAGCCTGTTCTGTTTGAAAATGACAAATAGGCCTGTGGCCAGATATAGTGAGCAGGGAAGGAGAGCGAAGTACATGGACAGAGAAAAGACTGTGTGGTGAGGTGTTCAGATTTCACTGAGTGCAATTGGAAGCCATTGGAAGATATTAAACAAAGAAGTGACATGATCTGATTTACATTTTTAAAAGATTACTCTGGCTGTATGAGGCAAATAGATTTTAGGGGAAAAGAGAGGAAACAAAGATCAAGCAAGAAGCGGCATTATTCGCAATATTCAAAAGGCAGAAGCAACACAAGTGTCCATCGATGGATGAATGGATAAGCAGAATGTGATATATACATACAATGGATTCTTATTCAGCCTTATAAAGGAGGGAAATTCTCACCTGGATGAATCTTGAGGACATTATGCTAAGTGAAATAAGCCAGACACAAAAGGTGTTGTATGATTCCACTTATGTGAGGTACCTAGAATAGTCAAATTCATAGAAACAGAAAGTAGAATGGTGGTTACCAGGGGCTGTAGAAAGGGGAAATGGAAAGTTATTATTGAATGGGTACAGAAGTTCAGTGTAGGAAGATGAAATATTTCTGGAGATGGATGACGGTGATGGTTTCACAGCAGTGTGAATGTACTTAATGCCACTAAACTTTACACTTAAAAGTGGTTGAAATGGTGACTTTTAAGTATATTTACCACAATAAAAAAATTAAGAGGTTACAGAATTATCGTTTCTCTGGGAGATCCATGATGAACACCACCAAGATAAAGGCTCTGAGAAGTCCTACAATAAACTTCTTTAACTGTTAAAAAAATAAAATAAAAATAAAACAATGGCCCATGTCTGTGGGTCTATTTCTGTTTTGTTAAAAAAAAAAAAATTAAGAGATTTAAAGAAAATAAAAAAGAAATGATGGTAGCTTGAACTAGAGTGGTAGAAGTGGATAGATAAGGGGTATAATTGGAGCTAGAACCCAGAGGATTTGTGGATAGATTGGACGAGCAAGGAGGAAGAAAGGTGAGGAGGAAAACGAACTCAAGAATGACTTCTAGGTTTTTGACTTGATCTAGCGCAGTACCATTCACAGAGCTGAGGAAGCTTGGGGCTTGAGATTATGGTGAAGAATGGGATGGAGTAGAAATTTAGAATTCTGATTTGGATATATTAGGTTTGAGATGCCTAGTAGAATACAACTAAGTGCAGGTGTAAAGTTGACAGTTGAACGTTATGTCTGAAGGTGAAAAGGAAGGCAGTGCTGGAGAGATGAATCTGGGGGTCATTAGTATATAAAAGCCCTAAGCAGAGAGTGCAATTAGAGAAGTTGGCCATTATACTTGGCTCAAAAGTTTGCAATATATTATATCATCCAAGAAAGTAGCATAGCTTTAAACATAAGATAATTAAATGATTTTTCTTTTTGTGAACAAGAGAAAGTTAAAGTGAGAAGAAAACAAAGTTTTTATGAAGCTCCTGAAAAATGCTCCAGGCTCCTCACTGGAGAGTTGTTATGTATAAATGCTTATGGTCTTTGAGGTCTCTTCCATCTCTTTTATATTTATCAGTACTGCCTTGTAATGAGAACTAACTTTATTATATAGACGTTAGCTTTCCAGCTCATATGGAAGATGTCCCAAGGTAGAGAACATATGATAATTATTTGTATCACCCACTATAATTATTGCAATGCCCTGCACATAAAAGGCACCCAACAAATGTGTCGATTAATGGACTCACATCTTAAAGAGACCAGTAAGATCGTTCAATAAAGGAAAATGGCAGGATAAAATGTGTCATTGACTCATAGGTGCAATTATTGACCATCCTTTGGAGGAGTAGGGTCCTCCTTTTTTGCCTAAATTGCCTAGAAAAAAAAAGAAAATAGTCTAAATTATTCAAATGAGATAGCAGATTCAAAGGGTCACTGCCCTTCTTCACTGTGAACTGCATACATCTGGCACAATAGGAGCTTGAAAGGTTACTCATTAGTCAAGTTTTTTTTTAATTAATTAATTTATTTATTTTTGGCTGTGTTGGGTCTTCGTTTCTGTGCTAGGGCTTTCTCTAGTTGCGGCAAGTGGGGGCCACTCTTCATCGCGGTGCGCAGGCCTCTCACTATCGTGGCCTCTCTTGTTGCGGAGCACAGGCTCCAGACGCGCAGGCTCAGTAGTTGTGGCTCACGGGCCTAGTCGCTCCGCGGCATGTGGGATCTTCCCAGACCAGGGCTCGAACCTGTGTCCCCTGCATCGGCAGGCAGATTCTCAACCACTGCGCCACCAGGGAAGCCCATTAGTCAAGTTTTGATTTAATTTTAAAAATCTCTGGTTATTGGAAAGTGATGGGCAGGAAAGCCTCTATGGATCAACACACTCTGCTACTTCACGGCAAGTCAAATTCAAAACAGGTCAACGACAGCACTCATCCCTCACGCTCATTCACTCAACAAACATTCACCATGGGCCAGGTGCACATCAGTGAGACTTACCCTCAGTTCTCAAGTAACTCCTAGTTATGTTCACAGTCTAGTCGCCTCGTGTGCAATGAGAAGAAGCAGAGACATTTTCAGGATCCCAATGCCTGTGGAGGGTACATAGGGCAAATGGAAGATTTCCTCCCAACCAGAATGTATTAAGTTGGGCTCTTTTAAATATTACATGATATAAAATCAATTTCTAGGTAAATAATGTGTTACTAGATGACTAGAAGATTCTTCTAGTCTAAAGATCAGGGTGGTGACCGGATGTCAAAAGCAGCTGCTTTACCAATGGCATTGAAACATCTAGAGAAGGAAGCAGCCTTTCAGAAGGAGAGTGGTCAGACTGGAAGTTGGAGAATGGGGAGTCAGAAGTAGAGGAGCTGGCAATGGGTGGCCAGAGCTGCCATGGGCTAGAAGACCAGGTTCCCAGGCTATCAGCCCATCGGGTCTCTGTTTGTGGAGGTGGATGCCTCAAGTTAGCTAGTCCTTTCAAGTTTGACTCACACAGCTAATCTCCCATGTCCTGATTCCACATGTATTAGTGTCTTTCTCATTACAATTTGGATTCTCATTTAGATTTCTCTTTGCTTGTGAGAAAAGCAAACTGTCTGGTCTTCTCACAATTATATTTTATATTTAAGTAAATCGGCATTCTGGTTTACATAGGCTCATGTGAGCTGGGTTCATGAAGTCTCTTCACAAGGAACAGATCCAGCTCAGGGTGCTGACTACATCAAATTTCAGAGCCTGCAAATCTGAGGGCTCTACTTTCAGTTCATCAAGGGAAGTGCCAGACTGGGAGGCTATTTGGCAAGCAGCCAGCCAGCCTCCCCATGGGACACCCTAACTATATGGCATCATTGCACTTTCAAGCCCCAACAGAACTCCCTGGAAGTTATGTGTGAATCTTACCATGCCCATTAGTAATATTTCTTCACCTTGAACTCTTTATTCCTCAACAGGTTATTAGAGCTGTTGGGTTTTTGTTTTGTTTTGTTTTGTTTGGTCAGGTATGAATGAAGGAAAGTGGTCATAATTTTTGATTCACCTTGAGTTTTATTTCCTATGAATCAAGGAAGCATTTCATGCCTGACACACAGATCCTTAGGCCCAGGGTCCCGATTGCTACACTTCCGCCTTTAAACTATTGAGAATCATCACTTTCACTCTAAGAACCTGGGAACAAATAGTGAAACTTGGTGACATTCTCCCATGCACATGGTTAAAAACAGGAGTAGGATATCTCTGTACTATAGCTGAGAGGTCATGTAAACATGCTACAGCAGAAACAAACCAGCCTATACCTTTGGATTTGAGAGTGAGTTCTTCTAATGAGACCTGTCAGATACTTGTTAACTGCAAAATAAATGCCTTTCGGCTGCTTTTTTTGCTCCTGATTAAAAAGAAAGCAAAACTGTAACATAATTCTTAAACAAAATTTAAATAGTATCATCATGGCTAATGCTTTTTTCACAATTCAGTTCATCACTGCAGGCAAATCAGTTTCTCATTCATAAAATCTCTGATTGTCAAAACAATGCACATGATCGTTTATCATAATGTAATATATCTTAGAAAGCAATCATAACATAAGGACTTTCTCTTATGTAAAGGAAAGCCTATTTTGATATATTTAAAGGCAATCCCTAATTGGCTATTCACTAATTTGTTGCTATGAGCAATAAAATATTTTGTTTTGGAAACTTTCAGGATTTTAGTGGCCGTGTAGTGTGTCTCTGAATATCTGAGCTTTTAATTCCTTTTTTTCTTTTAGCCTTGGTACCTGTGATACTTCAGATAGGAAAATTAACTTTTTTATCTAAACATACTCCTTTTAGAATTTTTTTTTTTAAATAATTTATAACATACACGAATCACACAAAAGTATGTAGATTATTGCTTGGCATATTAGTTAGAATGCCTCGTTGAAACCAATACTGGTTGACTTAACCATAAGAGAATTTTTGACAATGTATTAGTTTCCAAGGACTGCTATAACAAAATACCACAAACTCGGTGGCTTAAAACCACAGAAATATATTTTCTCACAGTTCTGAAAGCTAGAAGTCCAAACTCAAGGTGTTGGCAGGACCATGCTCCCTCTGAAGGCTCTAGGGAAGAATCCTTCCTTGCCTCTTCCAGCTTCTGGTGGTTCCCGGCAATCCATGGCATTCTTTGGATTGTGGATGGATCACTCCAATTCCTGCCTCCCCTGTTACACAGCCTTCTTACTGTGTGTCTGTGTGTCTCTTCTCTTCTTATAACAATGCCAGTAATTGGACTAGGGTCCGCTCTAATTCGGTATGTCTTTATCTCAACTTGCTTATGTCTACAAAGACTCAACTTCCAAATAAGGTCACATTCACAGGTACTGAGGCTAGGGACAAGGCTAAAAATATAAGTCCAGAGGGCTCAGGTACAGGAACATGTTGGTTGGCACATGCTGCTGAGATGGATGGTGTCTGTGTGAGTCTTTCACTCGTGCATCATATTGTTTACACAACTCCTCCAAGAGTTGCAGGACTGGACATCTGGCCGAACAGTCACACATGCCCAACACTTGACAGCACTGGAGCAGGAAAAGGGAGGCTCTGTCCCCTTCAGCTTCTATAGTGTGAGAAGACACCAGGGTTAGCCCCCCCAACAGGGAAGAGGCCATTCCCCAAAAGGAGCCAGATGCCACTAGAAAGGCAGAATGGAGTCTCGGCTGCCAAAAATGAAGGAGCTCTATGTTCCCACTTTCATGGCTGCTTGCAAATCAGGTGTGACCAAAGAGTTGATTCTGCAAATTCACCACAGCTTGTCTGCATAACATCAGGATACACCAGTAATCAGATACACAATCCAAAACACTTATCTAAAACCTTTGGGCCCAAATATATTTCAGAATCCAGAATTTTTCAGATTTTAGAAAGATAATATAGTGTGTATACCACATATTATGTAACATCCCAGCAGGTCATGCAACAGCATCCCATAATCAAATGCATAAATACTTCTGCAGTGAATTGTTTGAATATTCACACTAAATGGTAGAAAGGCCAAAAATAGCCTCATGTGAGTTTAGGTCAGATTTAGGCACTAGATAAGGTTAGGTCAGATCAGGTTTTGCTAGCAAATGTTACTTTTGAAAATTGGAGGTTTTCGGAGCATTTTGGATTTCAGAACTACAGATAAGAAATCGTGGACTAGGGCTTCCCTGGTGGCGCAGTGGTTGAGAACCTGCCTGCTAATGCAGGGGACACGGGTTCGAGCCCTGGTCTGGGAAGATCCCACATGCCGCGGAGCAACTGGGCCCGTGAGCCACAACTGCTGAGCCTGCGCGTCTGGAGCCTGTGCTCCGCAACAAGAGAGGCCGCGATAGTGAGAGGCTCGCGCACCGCGATGAAGAGTGGCCCCTGCACCACGCTGAAGAGTGGCCCCCGCTTGCTGCAACTAGAGAAAGCCCTCACACGAAACGAAGACCCAACACAGCTAAAAATAAATAAATAAATAAATAGAGTAGCTATTAATTTAAAAAAAAAAAAAAGAAATCGTGGACTATACTTTTCCCTGACATTTACAAAATCATGAAATCTAAGTAAATCTAAATTAGGCCAAACATAAAACATCCTGGGTATATCTACTATAATCTATAGCCTACGTATAGACTCTCAGTCTATAATCTATAATCTGCTCTATAAACTTTCCATCTATAATAGCCTATAATCTACAACTATGCATCATCTCAGCATACAACCAGCATATAAAGTCTTCAGTTGTTGTCATGTGGCCTTGGGCTCATGACGTTACCAAAGGAGGAAAACTATATCATCAACTAAATTCCTATCTACCATGTTAAAATTTAGAGGCCTACGGTTATTTCCTTATTGGTCTGTGAATTACTGTCATTGTCATTTTTTCTCAAACTGTAAAGAAAACAGTTATCTCTTTAAGTGATCTTCATCTGCATAGGTAAGAATCCAATTTTACTCTATGAACATGATTGTTACATGGAGGAAGGGAGAGAAATTATTTATGCTCAGTATCAAAATGGTTTGATTTTTCTTGATTCTGCTTTGTTTTCAATAGTCCATATATTGTTCTGCTCAGAGTACAGCAAGACCCAAACCACAAAGGGGAGAATTAGGGTTCCTCTTTGAGAAATAAATTTTAACAAAACTATTTTAAAATGTGTGAATTGCTGAGAGAAATAAAGAAGACTGAAATAAATGACATATCAGATTCATGGATCAGAAGACCTACTATTGTTAAGATGTCAAATCTCAGTAAATTGAGCTGTAGAGTCAATGCAACCTTAAGCAAAATCTCAGCATTTTTTTTAAAGAAATTGATGTGTTGATTCTGAAATTTATATAGAAATGCAAAGAACCTAGAATAGTCAAGACAGTATGGAAAGTGAAAGACAAAATCGATGGACTGTTCTACCTGATTTCAAGACTTAATATAGAGTTCCAGAAATCAAGACAGTGTGCTAAATAGATCATACAGATCAATGAAACAGACTAGAGAGTTCAGAAATAGACTTACACATATATGTCAATTGATTTTTGACAAAGATGGTGAGGTAATTCAATGAGAAAACATAGATATTTTAAAAAATGGTGCTGGAACAAGTATGTTCTTATAAGAAGGAAATGAATCCAGACCCCTACCTCACACCATATGTGAAAAATTAACTCAAAATGGATCAGAGACCTAAACATAAAAGATAAATTTATAAAATTACTTTTAAAAATAGGAGAAAAAAAGTGTCTGACTTCAGCAAAGATTTCTTAGACAGAACACAAAAAGTATGTCGTAAGAGAAATGATAAATTGGACATCACCAAAATTAAATACCTCTGTTCTTTGAAAGAAACCACTAAGAAAATGAAAAGGCAAGCCACAGACTGGGAGAAAATATCTGCAAAACATATATCTGATAGAGGCTTGTATCCAGGTTACATAAAAAACTCTTACAATTCAATAAGAAGAAGACAAGTGATCTAATTTTAAAAACTAAGCAAAAGATTTGAACAGACACTTCACAAAAAAAGATATACAAATAGCCAATAAGCACAGGGAAAGATATTCAACATTATTAATCCTGAGGAAAAAGCACATTAAAATTATAAAATATACACATGCATTAGAGCAGCCAAAATTTTAAAGACACAGTATCAAGGTTTGGTGAGAACCACTTTAGCACAGCTTAGCAATTTTTTTAAAATGTTAAACATACACTTCCCAAAGACCCAGCAATTCTACTCTTGAGTATTTATCCAAGAGAAATGAAAACATATGTCAACACAAAGAATGTAGATGAATATTTATAGGAACTTTATTCATAACAGCCAAAAGCTGGGGACAACCCAAATGTCCATCAACAGGTGAGTGGATATAACTTGCTGTATTTCTATGCAATGGAATGTTATTTAGCAATAAAAAGTGTACTATTGATACATGCAGCATCATGAATGAATCTTAAAAAGGTAATGCTTAGAGAAGGAAGCCAGATCCAAGAGTATGAATCCATTTGTATGACACTCTAGAAAAGATTAATCATTGGGAGCAGGAGTAGATCGATAGTTTCCTGGGGCCTATGGGGGCAGGAAGATCAATTGGGAAACGGCACAAGGAAACCTTTGGGATGATGAAAATGTGCTCTATTTTGATTGTGCTGATAATTAGATGGAATGTCCATTGGTCAGAATTCATTGAACTTTATACTTAAAGTGGATTCATTTTTACTGTATGCAAATGACACCTCCTTAGAGTGGTTTTTTTTTAACTACATTAACTCTGGTCACTGATGCCGTATATGGTCCAGTACAAGGCAAGAAGGGGACTCTCCTTAATAATGCTCTGATAACTCCATTTCTTATGTCAGTGTGCTTCTGGTCAATAGTGACATCCACACTTGAAGTATTTATTTGAAATCTTTGATGGAAATATCATTTAGAAACTTTATGGAAGTTAACATTAATTGAAGTGAGTTATGTATCATTATCAAAATGAAAAGAAGTGTGTAGAAATTATGCTCACATTTAAAATGTACTTAGAGGGCATATTAGTTTCGTAAGGCTGTTGTAACACAGGATCACGAACTATATGACTTAAAACAACAGAAATGTATTGTCTCACAGTTCTGGAGACTAGAAGTCTGAAATCAAGGTGTTGGCAGGGCCATGCTCCCTCTGAAACCTGTAGGGGAATTCTTCCTTGCCTATTCCTAGTTTTCTGGCAATCTTTGGTGTTTCTTGACTTACAGGCACCTAACTCTAATCTCTGCCTTTGTCATTACATGGTGTTCTCCCTGTGTGTCTCTCTGTCTTCACACAACCATCTTCTTATAAGGACACAAGTCATATTGGATTAGGGCCAAACCTACTCCCTTATGACCTCATTGTAACTTAATTAATTACATCTGCAGTGACCATATTTCCAAATAAGATCACATTCTGAGGTACTGAGGGTTAAGACTTCAACATATCTTTTGGGGGGAACAAAATTCAGTCCATTATGAGGCTAAAATATTGAATTCACCCCATATTTCCAACAGGTCAAAAGAATCCAGTACTATCTCTTGCTGACCAGAGACGGGGGATTTTATTAACTCATTCCTTCATTTATTCAGTCATTCATCCATCCATCCATTGAATAAACATTCATAGAATACCTGCAATGTGACAAGGCTTATCTGGGGATACAAAGAACACTAAAAGAACCCTACTGTTAATGAACTCAGATCTCATAAAGGGAAGAGACAAGTTAACAAATACTTAAAATATTCTGTGGAATGTGCTGCCATAGAGATTTATTCAAAGGTGGCAGGGAGAAGAGAGTGACTACTTATGACTGGGTGTTTCTGGAAAATAGTGGCACTGAACCTTTCTTTAGAAGGATGGGGGCAAGGATTAGGGTACAAAGACTGATATTTTCCAAGCAAGGGAATAGCACATCCAAAGACATGAAAGTATAAATATATATATATATATATATATATATATATATATATATATGGCACATTCAGGACATTATTAGCGGTTCAGGGTTATTGGATGATTGGTTGCACAGGGTTATTAGGGAGAGCAGAGGAAGAGCCTAGAAGGAAATCTGGGGCCAGACAATGAACGGCCTTGTGCATCATGGCAGAAATTTATATTAGCCTGTGGGATATACAAAGCCAATTAAAAGTTTTTAAGCAAAGAAGTAATAATACTTGCATTTGTAAACAGGAAATTAATAATCATATTACTAGGTATGGAACTTATTAAAATAAGAGTCTAAAAAGGGAGACCAATCAGGTGGCTTACCTGGGATTAAGGGAAAGGCAGTAGAACAAGAAAACAAGAAGTGGTTTCCAGAGATATTTAAAAGAGAGAATGAACAGAAGTAGTGGCTGAGGAAAAGGGAAAATTCAAAATTACAGCATTAAGTGTAGAAGACGATAGTGGGAAGAAAATGACAGTTTAAAATGTAGCTTATTTATTTATTCTCCTTCTTTTGTGTAAATGGATTTGGGAGTGCCTTGCAGGGGTGGAAACATTACAACAGGTTAAAAAAAGAAATGAGGAAATAGAGGTCAAGACAAGTAAGTTGAAGGCAAGATTAAAATTGGCACTCAAAATGCATGTTATATGATTTATATAACTACTCAATATGAAACAGATTTGGCTTGATTTCAGTTTCTTTTGGCATACCGCGCAGCTTGCAGGATCTTAGTTCCCTGACCAGAGATGGAACCTGGGCCCTCAGCAGTGAAAACACAGGGTCCTAACCACTGGATGCCAGGGAATTCCCAATTTCAGTTTCTTAATGGCCAGAGCAAAGAGAGAAGTAGTCTCAGGGCAAGATCCACAGTGTCCAATAGATGAAAATAGGAAAATTGTGAGAAGAACCCAGCTTTTCCTGGCACTGAGAATGGAAAGCTCCTGTAGAAAAGGGTCAGTGTTTAGTACACATCGAAATGGAAGAACTATTGGGACAAGTGGACAGATGAAAATATGCATCTAGCATTCAAGAGAGAGGTTGGGCTGGGCAATCCAGACTTGGGAATTATTGCCTTTTGTTGAATATGTCCCTCAAAATTTTTCATTGTTACCTCATACACCACCACAAGAATTTTATTAGCAGTAGAAAGCACATGTTCTTCTGTTAAAAGTGAGAATATTGAAGGTTACAGATAAAAGACTGCATTGAAAAAATTGTCCCTAAGGTCTAGTTTTCAAAAGGAACTTCAGATGACTCTACAACGTCAGTTCACATGGTAGAATTCTATGTGAGGATCAGAGTGGTACCACCTAAAATTCCACTACTTCACTTAAAATTGTCCTAGTCCCACCCACCACCAACAGCAAAGGTTGTTCTAGTTCCTATTATGTGGAACCATAGCTGAGGATTGTTTTGTTGGCATTTCCTTTCATGTTGTACACGTGTGTCAAGTTAGCTCAGTCCTGAGCTAATGATTCCAGAATAAAAGAGGCAATATTCAGCCATGACCAAAACTTATTTTTTAAGATAACTAATGTTCACCATATGCCTACTTATGCTTCCTTGAAAAGTAAGATAAACTTTCAGATTTTTCTCCATTGCTGACTTAGAGAAAGAACGTGTATGTAAGTGATTTAAAATCTTGACTAACTCCACTCCCCTGTTCTGATTTACAATTTCAGCCTCACACAAAAAATCAAAGTATGGACTTGGAGAATCCATATGCGTTTTAAGAGACATTTAAGGGAATTCATTACTGCTGTTTAACTTTTTAAGCACATCCCGATGGCATCTGCCTAGAATTCCCCAGAAACCACTGGATTCAAATCTTTATCAATTTCATCTATAATCTCTCTGAAACCATCTGGTTCTTAACAGTTCAGGGGATACAGTCAAGCAAAATCTTTCTAGTAGCTCTATACTTTTTGATTATCTCAAATGTTTTTCTCTCTACCAAATAGAACATGTCAAAACTTTCACATTATTCTATAGTCATTCTTGACTCTATGATAATAACGCGTTGATATATGTCTGCCCGTATTTATAGACTGGGTTTGCACTTACAATTAAAATACCTAAAAATAATATCCATTTAACAGTTTGTCTTTATGCTGTAACTACCCACTTTTAATATTTCCATCTTGAAAAGAATAGAAATTCAGCTCTTCTACCACCAAGTGATGAATTTCAAAGTCAACAAAATGATAAGGGAAATATTGGGGCTCGTTGACATCTGCACTTGCCATACCCTTTCTTTGTAAAGCAAAAATATGATATTAATAAACAGTTTATACAGACACAGTATGGAAAAATGAATGTCAAAGAATAGCAGTGTGAATGCTGTATTTGACTTTCAGGTTTAGTAGATTTTTATCTTGAATCATAGCTTAAAAGATTAACCATCTATTCAATTCATAAGCTTGAACACACACCTCACAGTAGAAAACAAACTGGCATTTGGAGTTCCTGGATAAAGTGCTATTCAAAGTGACTCCTTAGTCATTAAAACATAGAGTTAGTTTTGTGAATGGCATCAGTGAAAATCTTTCTCATGTAAAGAAAGCAGTAGGAATAAACTTTAAGTCAAAGGCAAGTTCTTCTGGTCCCTCATCCACAATGTTTATCCCAGTGGGATATGATACAGTCTGTGCAATTGCTATGTTCCACAATAATTATAAAGAGCAATAACATGTGGTATGAATAGAACATGTAACAAAGAACAGCAGTAGATGGTAAAATAAACCACTGGTTATGTCAAAACTAATAACTTATTTACTCATGCAGAGTCAATGAGTTAAGAGGTCAGTTGAGCCCTGTTGTTAAAGCCTTACTAATAGTACACGTGGCTTTTCTGGTTCATCATTTTCAACAGTTCCTTCAGAACCATTTTAAGGATTATGTGAAATTGACTGGATTTCATTAATGGCTCATGTAAGACATGTGCTCATATCTTTGAAAGTGAGGTCCAAGATATTTAATGTAAGCATTTGCCTTTTTGCAGCTTCTGGGAAGAGGTGGCGAGTTCTAAGACCTCTTGTCATAAATACAGCATTCACTATCATAGAAAACAGTATCTGTCTTTTTTAGGAATGAAAGTAATTGTACAGTGTGACACTCGAAGCATCTTTAAAATGTTATGTATCATGGTGTACTTAAAAAAAACAGTGCACTTCTCGTTGATCTTCCCATTTTACTTTGATTTAAAATGCAGATCTTTTCTTCCTATTGAAATCTCGCATTTTTATTTGTAAATGTATAGGGGGAAATCCATTGCAGACATATGCAGTCTCATGAATTATGTTTGGTAGTTGAAACAGTGTGCACTTATGTCATGGATTGAACATCCTCCTTTATTAGAATGCTATTTATTGCCACCAGCTGCACTGCTTTGCTAAGAAAGTTCTTGACACCAGCGATTGCTTTTCAGCACCACTGCTTCCGGCTGCTAACAGGGGATTCTATTTCCAAATGAAGGCACCCCTCTCAAGCTCTTCCTTCTGCTACACAGATACCTCCTGCCATCATGATGCTGGAGAATCGATGGGGGATGGGCCTGCCCCCACTCATGCTCTATGATCTCCCAGGCTGTAAATCTCCCATGGCTTTGAGATTTTTCGCCTAATAGCACTGGCCTGAGAGCTGTCAAATGCATTCGGGAATCTACCCAACAATAATGGATTTTTCAAAATTAAGATGTGAATTCAGCTTGTGATCAAAGGGTGTTTCAGAGTCACTGGCGTGTGTTTCAGAAGAGAAACATGGTGCATATCACAGTAGACAATGGTCTCTATTTTATTACATTTTACAGCAGGGAAAACTAGACAAAGGTAATTACTCTTCTTCTGTTAAAGACTATTATTACACTTGCATGAACAGTTAACCCTGCTGTTATTTTCTCTGCTGCCTGTGCCAATGGCATCCAGACTATCCAAGCAGGAAAGGTATGGAAAGGGAGGTTTCAGCTCATTTCCAATGTCACAGTAAGTCCACTCTGAAAGGTAATCTTCCAGACCACAACTGTGTATGCCAACACGCCAGCACGTTCCATTATTTATTGACAGGATCCGTGTCCATGTCTTCTGCATGCCAGTTTGAACACTGGCTCCTTTTGTAATGCCTCCACACATAATTGGGCTCCCAGAGCCCACAGAGCTCACAGCAGCAGACAGTGACAGGGGGAGACCTCCCTCTGTTAACATGGAAACGGAATTTCCTCGCTCTCCTCTAGAAGGGAAATCCCCTCTAAGTCAAGGTGAAGGCTTTCCGCAGTGTAGGGAGGGCGAGCTCACGAAGAAGATACCTTAACCTGTGATCTTGGAGAGTTCTCCTGAAGTGGTGTCAGGCCCTCAAGCCTTCATAAGCAGCAAATTTCTCCCCTTGACTAAACAAGAGGACAAGCAGAAAATTGATTTCTAGACATTACCTTTGAGATACAGGCTGAAAATTAGAACTTCGGGGCACTCTTTGCCCCTACCAAGAGCTCAGGCAAAGACAGGCTCTGAGTGTTCTTCATTTCAGGCTTGGAAATGCAGCTGTTCAACCTGAGGTCCCCTTTTGAGATAAAGTCATTGCTCCCCTCCTTGGATTTTGCTTCTAATTCAACAGGGGATTGGGTTAAAACAATACAGTTCTGTGGCCATTATTTACAATAACTTTCACCTGAGGTTCACCAACCACTCACCAGGCAAATATTATTATCTGCATCATGACAGGGCAGAAACCAGAGCACAAAATTGTCACCTCGGCTTTTCCTGGTGCCATTCACTGGCTCAGAGGTGCTGACAAGGATGTCTGACACTCAACTTGGTTTCTTTATTTGTTGTTTGTTCTGTTTCCTCTTGGGCCAATCTCCAATATCAGACTGAGTAGAAAGAACAGAAAGGATAACATGGATTCAAAGCATCACATGGAAGAGTGAAAATGCTGGACCAAGAAAAGATAGGGTGTTGGTGAGTGTCTGTGTGTATTTCCATATGGACAATTTGGGCCTGGGAGGAGCGACCTTCCAGTCTCCAGAGACTCTGAACCTCCTGCATGCTGACCATCGAGAAAAGAGACAGAAGAGATGGGATTTTGGTAGAATCACTTAATTTTTTTCTAAAAAGTACATAATTAAAAACAAAAGGCACGCATCTTAGGTCATTTGGTAAAATGTCCCAAGTATATGTGCTCTTTAATGAGGCTGAAAGTGGACAGTTTTCTCTAAACAATTAAAGAATGAAGATCAAATTTAAAAAAAAAGTTACCAGAAAAAGACAAATGACACTGACACTAGAAATAGAACCTCAGAACGTAAGTTGAGTACATGGCTTGAGGAAGTCAGAAGAAATGTGGTTGCAGTCTTCTTTCAAGATAATCTTTTATCTGAAATGTCATGAAGCTGCATCTAACCCATTCATCTAATATTCATTGGTGATGTTAGAAACATACATTTTGGGCAGAAAAATATGGAAATAAAAACGTTCAAAAAAAGAGAAGCTTGAGCCTGTTGCGCTCTGTCTGCGGCAGTAATTTGAATCCACTCTGTAATATCCATTCAACAGCTATTTATTGTATGCCAACAAAGGGCCAGGTACTATATTCTAAGTGCTATAGACCTTTAAATACTGAATTCCTAGGATATTATCTTCAACTGTAAGTGTTATATACAACAAATTTTGTGGAGTCTGTAGAACCAATTATAGGAAAGTCTACCCTTACTCACTTTGTGTTGCAAGATGACTTTTGGCAGGGTCTACAATGTGTATAACTTCTTCTACACTTCTTCAAGCTATTATAGCCTTCTCTATTATTCATATAAAATTTTCTCACTTTAAAATTTCCAAATGAGTTTGATTTAGCTATTATAGAAATTAAATAAATTGAAATTGCCTAATAGTTGTTAGTTCTCCGATCTTTATCAAAGAAAGGATAGTTATTAAATTAACAACTAAATCAAATTTTCACTTCAGGAGAAGCAATACTTGTGAATAAATCAGTCGATACTCCAATGTCCTGTCAGAAATTCTCCATCTGTGGGGACTTCCCTGGTGGTCCAGTGGTAGAGAATCCGCCTTCCACTGCAGGGGACGCAGGTTCGATCCCTGGTCAGGGAACTAAGATCCCACATGTCGTGGGGCAACTAAGCCCACACACCACAACTACTGAGCCCACGCCTCAACTAGAGAGCCTGCGTGCCGCAAACTACAGAGCCCACATGCTCTGGAGTCCGCATGCCACAACTAGAGAGAAGCCCATGTGCCGCAATGAAGATCCCGTGTGCCGTAACTAAGACCCGACACAGCCAAAAAAATTAAAAGAAAATAAATAATAAATAAAATAAATAATAATAATAATTTAAACATGCTCCATTTGTTAGATCAGACCAGCATAATAAACCTCACTAGATGGCACTAACAGTTATCATTCATCCCAAATGAACCCAGTAGAATTAAGTGACTAGACAAGATTTTATCTTAGTTGCAAGAGAGTAAAATTAACAATTTCAGCAATTACACTGAATGAAATGATACAGCACAATCAAAGTCAACTTAATGCACATGGAGTCCAGAGCCAGGCTGTCTAAGTGACAGTTCTGGCTTTGCCACTCATTAACCGTGTGACCTGGGGCAAGTTGCAGGCTTTATCAATGCCTCATCTGTGAAGTGGGTATAATATTAATAGTTTACCTACCACTTAGAATTGTCCTGAAGAATAAATTGGTTTATATGTGCTAAGCACCCAATAAATAAATGGTAGCTATATTTATTATAATGTCAAAACCCATTATTTTAAATGAATACACATAGAAGAGTTTGCAGCCATCTTTTGCGTGCTAGGGGCATAAAACATAACTTACACCTCTACACCATTACTTCATACAGTAACTTGGCTTTTCTGGGTAGAGTAATCTCTTTTCTCTAAATGTTAGCCTCTTGTTTCATTTCACTGCTCACTAAGACCAAATACCTGCTTTCTCCCCGACTTAAAGAGCTCCTAAAATCCCTCTGCCCCTACAGAACATTGCCTGACTTATAGGAGTATGATGATAAATCTCTTTCCCCTTCAGTTTCAACAAGCTACTTACACAACACAAACACACAGCACACCAAAGCTTGTAGGTCAATGTTTACATTACATCCTAGCGAATGATTTTTTGCAGTGTGCACAGTTTAAAATGTAGGCTTCTTGCCAGGGTAGGAGTTTCATCTGCTTAATTTGTTTCCTAGGCTCATACTTGACCATAGTTGGGGGTGGCAGTAGTGCTTCTGGAATATTTTGTGCTGCCTATCACCCAAAAAAGTGAGGGTTGGGAAGAAGAAGACCAGAGAGGTGTTTCATCCTTCATATCTCAAGAAGTGAGTCTGACAACAACCATCAGGCAGACCCCGGAAGAAAGAGGACAGCCAGGTGAGGATGTCTCAATCGCCAAGCCGCAGCACCTTTAAAGGAGCCACCAGAGCTTCCCTGGTGGCGCAGCGGTTGAGAATCTGCCTGCCAATGCAGGGGACATGGGTTCGAGCCCTGGTCTGGGAAGATCCCACATGCCGCGGAGCAACTAAGCCCGTGAGCCACAACTACTGAGCCTGCGCGTCTGGAGCCCGTGCTCCGCAACGGGAGAGGCCGCGACAGTGAGAGGCCCGCGCACCGCGATGAAGAGCGGCCCCCGCTTGCCGCAACTAGAGAAAGCCCTCGCACAGAAACGAAGACCCAACACAGCCATAAATAAATAAAAAAATAAATAAATAAAGGAGCCACCATCTGGGTTAAAGGACATCAAGTGTCACAAAGCGGAAGAGAGGTTGTGGCAGATACACCTCACAATTATATGTGAACAAAGCCTTCACTCGATCCCAACCCTGAATTATATAAATTCTGGCACCCAAGCTGAGCACTCCGCCTTACCATACTCCAGGACGGTTTTGAGTCTTTCCATCAGAACTGAATAACCTGTATTGGTGTCTGATGTAGAAAGTTAAAATGACTATTTTATTTTTTATTTTTATTTTCTTGGCCTCACCGCTCGGCTTTGTGGGATCCTAGTTCCCCGAGCTGGGATTGAACCCAGGCCCCCTGCAGTGGAAGCATGGGGTCCTAACCACTGGACTGCCAGGGAATTCCCAAGAAGGACTGTTTTTTAAGTTTTATTTTTATTGAAGTATAGTTGATTTACAATGTTGTGTTAATCTCTGCTGTACAGCGAAGTGACTCAGTTATACACGTATATACATTCTTTTTTATATTCTTTTCCATTATGGTTTATCCCAGGATATTGAATATAGTTCCCTGTGCTATACAGTAGGACCTTGTTGCTTATTCATTCTGTCTGTAATAGTTTGCATCTGCTAACCCCAAACTCCCAGTCCATCCCTCCCTCACCTCCCCTCCCCTTTGGTAACCACAAGTCTGTTCTCTATGTCTGTGAGTCTCTTTCTGTTTCATAGATAGGTTCATTTGTGCCATATTTTAGATTTCACATATAAGTGATATCATATGGTATTTGTCTTTCTCTTTCGGACTTACTTCACTTAGTATGATAATCTCTAGTTGCATCCACGTTGCTGCAAATGGCATTGTTTCATTCTTTTTTATGGCTGAATAGTATCCCATTGTATGTATGTACCACATCTTTATCCATTCATCTAACGATGGACATTTAGGTTGTTTCCATGTCTTGGCTATTGTGTATAGTGCTGCTACAAACATGGGGGTGCATGTATATTTTTGAATTATAGTTTTGTCTGGATATATGCCCCAGAGTGGGATTGCTGGATCATATGATAATTCTATAAAAGAACTATTTGAAAACTCAGAACCATATAGAATCCACCTTAAGGAAAGTACACAGAAGTAACATCATCTAAGACAATGATTTGCAAGTTTGGCTACACATTGGAATCACCAAAATACTAAATATACCCTGGAGGTTTGGTCTGGGACATGGCCTGGGCATCAGGATTAAGAGCTCCCTTCATGGTTCTGAAGTGTAGTTGAGAAACACTAATCTATACAGTAAATAGCCTGAGCACCTATGACTTGGCTCTAGAGGTGAATTGACGATACAATAAAACACTGGCTCCTGGCACTGGCCCCTCAAGCCTATCTACATATATTTACAGAGCGTTTATCATGTGCAAAGTTCTAAGTCAATTCTCAAAAGGAATCAGGTTACATTCTTCTTAAAGAATCAAAACCCTTCTCTGAAAGCACCTTCCTACTGTCTCCTGTAGCTTGCTGACCCAATTCTTTTCCTCAAGGGGAGGCTAACTAATTATTACCATGGCAATTTTTCTCTTTCCTAAGAAGGTTAATTAAAAATAAAGCAGCCTTCTACGTCTGTGACTCTATTTCTGCTTTGCAAATAAGTTCATCTCTACCATGTTTCTAGATTCCACATATAAGCAATATTATACGATATTTGTTTTTCTCTTTCTGACTTACTGTAGAGAACAGGCTTATGGTTACCAAGGGGGGAAGGAGGGGGAGTGGGATGAATTGGGAGATTGGGACTGACACATATACACTACTATGTATAAAACAGATAACTAATGAGGACCTACAGTATAGCACAGGGAACTCCACTCAGTGCTCTGTGGTGACCTAAATGGGAAGGATATCTAAAAAAGAGTGGATCTGTATATACGTATGACTGATTCACTTTGCTGTACAGCAAGGAACTAACATAACATTGTAAAACAACTATACTCCAATAAAAAATAATTTTTTAAAAAAGCAGCCTTTACAGGCTAGGACTACTTTGTTTGAAATTGTTAGAAATAAAGGATAGGATGGAGATATAGAAATGCATTTTTCCATGTTTCGTGATGAAGTGAAACTGCAAAGAAATCAACAGGTCAAAAAGCATCTCAAGGTACTGACTACATACACTCACCCATCTGGTTTTCTAGGAGCTGGAGTCTCACCAAAAGAGGAGGGATAATGGATAGAAAGGAAGAAAATTGAAGTATAACAAGGACAGTGGTAGAGAAAGCAAGAAACTAAATGAAAGATAGAGTGGAGGATGGAGAAGGGTAAAAGCGAAGAGGAAAGTGGATCACTTCATTGCGCAGGAAGTCCTGATTTCCTGGGTTCATTGGTGCCAGCAAAAGGTGTCTCCTGGCAAGTCCACTTAAAATGGAACCATAATTTAATAGTAAATAGTTCAAAAAGGTTTGTTTACAACTATTTTTCAAATGAAAATAAAAATTATGAAGACAACTTTATTTTATTTTGTAAGTAACAAAATATATTTTATAATTCCATTCAGTTACTTAGAATCAAGAGGAGTGAATCAAATTTTGATTTTTTTGTTGTAATTTCCTCAATAAAATTGTAAGAGAGCATAGCACACCCATCATTTCACATTTCACTTCAGTAGCACAATACTATCACTTGGAAAACATTTGAAGGTTTTTTTCACTTGGTTTTTCCAAAGGTCTCACTAAAGCCTTTGATATTCACATTCTGTTTTTTATCCTCCTTCTCCTTGATTTCTCTTCTCTAGTTGTTAACTGAACTCTATCAGATCCTTATATGTTGAATAGTGGCTGAAAATGTGATTTATGCAGTTCATCAATATTACTTTCATTGATTTCATAAAATTCTACATCTTTTGAAAGATATGTAAATTTTTTTGCAATTAATTTTTATTATATTGTATCATATTATTGACTTTTAATAATATTTGATAGAGACAGTGACGAGGGTATTGACACAATGGGCCAATATAAATGTTCCACTAACCCAGGAAAGATAGTTGGATGTGGAATAATTATATAAGTGATTAGTTCAGAAATAGATATTTCTAAGTAACAACCACTTTTCCCTAAACTGCCTGATAACTTCAGAACTTGGATACAAATAATCAGATAATGAGGTCCTCATGCATAAAAGCCAAGTTTCAGGGTGAATCCAGATATTTTGCTTTCTTACTTTTTCTCCCACCCCAAAGAAGTTTACTGGTTACCTTGGGAGGCAAGAATCTCAAATCAAATAACAAGTGGCTTCTGTTATATTCTCCCATAGCTTAATTTCGGAGTAATTAGAAGTGAGTCATTTTATAAGAAATTATCTAATAGATGCTGAAAAATTAATTTCTAAAGGGGCACCTTTAGAAATTAAGAGCTGAAATCAAAAGCCGAAAAACTATACTCATGCTTGAGCATATTTTACAGAAGTTATTAATAACCAGAGTCATAAATAGCTGGGTATAAAAGTAATTGCTGGCACCTGCATGATTAAATGACTTGAAATCCACCACTGAAGTGGTTCTTCATACTCAGTAGAAGTTATCTTACATGACTTAAGAGCAGTACAATAAAGGGTCATAAACACCGCGGAAGCTGGACCAGAAGACATCCAAGAGAAGCCTGCTGTTTATATCATTACCTGTTCCTATTAGGAGGAATACATTATTTGCTTCAGTAAAGGCGTGTGCCATACATGTAGTTTTCTATCATTCTTAATCGGAACAATCTTCTTAGGAAAGAGACAAAGAGAAGGAAAATGCATCTCAATGCCCTCCCTTCAACTGAACCCTCTCAATATTTTAATTCTGAGGTCCACATAGTTAAATGTGCACATATGAATGAGCAGGGTAAACAATATTCTAAGTTTGTTGCCTCAAAGCCTGATATTGAGTCTCAAAAGCTAAGGAAATCTCGTTACTTCAAATCAATTAACAATATAGAAAATGACCTAAAATAAATCAAAAAATCTCAGAGAATAAGGCAGATATCAGCCAGGATTTGCAAAAGGAATCTCACCTGCTCAAAGCACCTCTGCTTAAAAAAATAAAACAAAAAACAAATAGGCAAACTATATTAGTAAACTTACAATTCAGAAAGCAGAGAAAAATATATATCAAAAATTCAATTGGCAGAGAAGTATTGATTATCAAAGTATTGTTTTAATAAAAGGAATAATAAACACTGAAGAAAACATGAGAAAGAGAAGAAAATTTCTGGCAACTTTGTTTACATCTCTCTTCAGGTAACAATCAAGCAGAGTCTTTTTTTTTTTTTTTTTTTTTAAGCAGAGTCTTTTAAGCCAGAGGATTGCAATATTCCTTTCCATCGTGGAATCCTGAATCAAGTTTCTAGCCTCAAGAACCAGAAATAAGTGGCAATATGGTCAATTTGTGTAATCGGCCAATGCAGAGACCAGTCAACGCTGAAGGAAAATCATCCTGGGAAGCTTATTATGCCCAATTTAAAATAATAAGCCAAATGAACCATTGGACTGAGGAACAGAAAGCACTATTTCTTGCTGCCAGTCTAAAGGGAACTGCTCTTATTGTGCTAAGCAATTTGTCAGAAAAAGACAGAAAGAGCTCTCTAGTATTATTAGCACATTAACCAGACTTGTTATAGTCCAACACAAGGCAGGATTGGCCAGAGTGAAATTCAAGAATTCTGTAAGAAAAAGTGGTTCGTCACAAACCAGATTGACTTGAGGTACTGAATAATGATTGCATCAGATCTATCCAGATGCCCTGAGGACCTGAATAGTATCCTAACTCCATTTTCTGAAGCATTTTACAAGTCATCAAGTGGAAATAAAGCTACACTATTTTTATTTTAAATCCAATATTATAAGCCCTCTGTAAAAGGCTTATTATTTAGTAATCTTCCTGATAAATCTTCAGAGAAAACATTGCTTAAAATAAAATTAGTATAGAATAGTAAGATTACAGACATCAAAGATTTATGCTAATGCAAATGTTGGCCAAGATCAACCTGTTTCAATGGTTCTTAAACATTTACTCTTAGAAGAACCATCTGGAAGGCTTGCTAAAAATATAGATTCTCTTGCCCAATCTGTGAAGATTCTGACTCAGTAGCTCTGTGATGAGGCCTAGATATCTGTAATTAACCATCTTCTCTGGTAACTCTGGTGTATGTCAGAGTTTGTGAGCAACATGCCTGTGTATATAGTAGTGACAGTAGTAACCTATATGCAGTTTTCATACTAAAAGTGTTCAATATTTTCCATGGAAAATATAATACATATTTTATTGACGTGATGATAAAAAATGGAAAAAATAATATGATCAAAAAGATATATGACCTCCACAAAGGCAATTTCATGGAAAAACATTAAACAAGAATTGAAAAAATAGGATACACGCCACACTGCTAATTGGAGAGATGTAATATTATAAAAACCTCTTGCAAAATTGCCAGAGCCATGAGAACATGTGTGAAAGACACGTGGGGCAGAGCAGGTCCAGTAAACTTACAAACATGTGAGGCAGAGAAAAAAAGTTTATTGTTGAATACTACTGAGATTTTGTTTGTTACAAAGTAATAGCTAATAAATACCCTTCCACTTAAAAAAATTACATCTTTTCAAATACATGGCTGAATTCACAAGTAAGGGAAATTCAAGGGGCCACAAATGAGAAGGAAATAAAACTCAAGTGGTAGCAGTGAGCTGTACACTTAACCTTGATGCTCTTGCCTGTAAATATGTTATACTTCAATTTAAAAGTATATCAAAGGTCATAAATTTGAAAGTTAAAGAAATTGAACTAGCTATTTAAAATTTACTTACACAAAAATCAAATTCAGACAAAGTTCTACCAAATAAAGACATAATCACATTCCTACTCAAAAGAGAAAAAGTATCCCAACTTATTTTATAAGTCTCATATCACTTTAGTACCAAAAGTAGATAAGGAGAGTATGATAAGGGAAATTTATGTCTGTCTTACTGATTAACATAGATGGAAAAATCTAAATAAAATTGTAGCATACTAAATGCTGGGGAGAAAGGAACAATATAAACTACTTTAGTTTATCCCCAAAATGCAAGCATGATTTAACATTTGAAAATCTATTAATGTGTTTCACTAAACTAACAGAATAGAGTCCTAGAAATCTACATAGAAATCCTCTTCCATCTTTGGGTAAATACCAATCTGTTCTTATTTATAAGATTTGAATTCTCAAGGCTAGGTAAATAACAACTTAAGAATACCAGAAAGCTATAAACTGAACAATTCCCAGAACCCTCAAAGGATTAGGAGACAATTGAGTTCTAAACAGTCAGAATGGAGAGGCCTTTTTGAACATCCAGGACAGTCATTAGAGACTCCAAAAGGATCGTTTCTTAGCAGTAGGGTTAAATTAGCCCTAAAGTAAGGGATACTCTTGAGCTACCCTAACAAAGCTTAAAAGCAAGACTCAAGAGGGTCAAGCTGGTCTACAAATAACTACTTGCCAAAATAAACTCATCATTCTTTAAAGAAGAACAACAAAGTCCAGATGTTCAACAGTATAACATTTGCAATATCTAGCATCCAATAATCAAAGAAAAACTAGACATGCAAAGAAGTAGAAAAAATATGTCACAAAACAAGGAGATCATGAATTCAGTAAAAACAATCCAGATGTGACAGAGAAGAAGGAATTAGCAAAATGACTTAAAAACAGCTATTCTACATGTGTTCAAGGATTTAAAAGAAAACATGAACATAATAAGAGGATAAAATATTTTTTAATTAGTAGAAAACTTCTAGAGCTGAGAAATGAAATAAATGAAAAATTCACTTCATGAACTTAATAGCGGATTACACACTCTAGAAGAAAACATCAGTAAACTTGAAAGAAAGAATAGACATTATTCAAACTAAAGCACAGAGGAAAATATGGTGAAAATTAAACAGAGCTTCAATAACCTATCGTACAATTTAAAGGTCTAACATATGGGTAATTGAAGATCTTGAAAAGGAGAAAGTGGAGAAGCAGAAGAAATACTTGGCTGAAAATGTCCCAATTTTGATGAAAGGTGTAAACACATAAAAAATTACACCAAGGCATGTTATGATGTTGAACTGAGGTCTGTTTCACATGATTGTTTACATGCTCCTGCTCTGGACTCAAAATTAGGGCCAGATGTCCACAAAAAGTCTTGTACACAAATGTTCATTGCAACTTTATTCTTATTGGCTCCAAACTGGAAACAATCAAATTTCCATCAAAGCTAAATGGACAAACAAATTGTGGTATATCTATTCAATGAATACTACTCAGCAATAAAAAGAAACAAGCTACCCATTCAAACAATAACATGGATAAATCTCAAAAATATATTGCTAAGCAAAGAAGCCAGAAATGAAAGAATGCGTACTGTATGATTCCATTTGTATGAAAATCTAGAAGAAATGTAAATGTTGCTTAATAGATCAATTCATTGGATAAGTACGTGGAAGGTAATATTCTGAAATAGTCTGCTTTTTTCTTTTGTCTTTCTAAGTTCATAATCTCCTCCCTGGTTGGCCCAAGGACACTTCTGGTGTGGAGGAAGGGAGGAAGTCACATGGTTGTACAAGAGAATTAGGATTATTACAAAAGGATCCAAAATGTTCAGATTCTGACATTTCAAATGTAATTTTGTATCATTAAAATATCATATCAAAATATAAATATAACTGTCTTACAATGGTTTATAAACTAGCCATTGTCTTGAAAGAAGAATGTCTAAGTTATTCTTTCTTCTTCCTTAAGATTTTAGGACCAAGCCTACAGGATCTGCTCAAGTTGTTCTCTGAGTTTTTCCTAGAGGGCATTCCTTCTGCCTGTTAGGATTTCTGGTAGAAGGGAGATAACACAGAGTGAAAGGGAGAAACCCTAAGACCCAGAGCATTATGAATAAATGAGGAGGATGGAGAGGGAGGGGGAGTCAGAAAAGGAAGATACTTCAGTGTTCACTTATGAAAAATTGAGGAAGCATTATGAAAAAATGAGGAAGATGGAGAAGGAAGGGGGAGTCAGAAAAGGAAGATACCACAATGTTCACTTTCTCTGAGCTCCACCCCCCAACTTGAAGGTGACTCCTTTGGAGAAAGGTGTCTTCAGGTATATACTACAGATAAATTGAGGAAAACATCAAGAGGAGAATGGTTCTATGCCAACATGGGATAATAACTATGAGGGCAGAATGGTGTGGTTAGGCAGCCAGATGGTTTTGTTTGCAGTCCTGAGCCTGCCTCAGTTCCAGAGTGGTATGAATACAGTGAGCCTTCCTAGGGTACATCTTGGAAAAGATGGTGTGACTCTACAACAAAGGCTGACCATCTGGCCCTAGATATAGTGCATGGCAGTGCCTGAGGTGGGTCAGCAAGAGTTGACAGAAGTCCAAGTAAGCCAGAAAGCACCTCTGGGCCCAAACAAATTAGAGATACCCCAGACTATGTGTTATACTATCTGCAGACTTTAGCCACAAAAGCTCATGGTGAGTAGCAGTCTAGAGGGACAAGTAACATTACTCCAAAAATCAATGGAATCAAAGGGTTCTTCTTCTCTCCTACCCAAGTTCAAGAATGTCTCTTCCCTAAAACTGAGACACCATCTTGGAGAGGAAATTGACAGAAGGATGGGAGACTGAAATTCCTGAGATGCTGAGTATTTTTTCCAGAGATTAAGAGCTATCTAAAGGTACTTTAAAATTAATGGGTCAGATTAAAAACTAACCAGAATATGCTTCAAATTAGTATGAAGAGAGCCAAAATAAGAAAACTATATTTTATCTGCCCATCTGAGTTTTATCTGTCCCAGTATTAAGATAAATCTGGAAATTATTGTTTGGAGAGAGTAGACAATAAAACTTTGGGAAATCATGCAGCCTTGGTAGAGTAAACAAGAACTTTAATCAAAATTATAATTCGAGAATTAGGAGGTACTCCTTAAATTTTGGACAAATTCAGTTTGGGGATAAATAAGAGGAAATAGAAATTTTATATGAATCATTACCCTAAGTTGTAGTAAAGGCTGAAAATATAATAGTTTGAAGAGAAATTTAGATAAATTAGCAGATTCAATAAAGCCAAAATATATTAATTAAAAAAAAGAACTAAGGACTTTGGGAGGTATGCTTTTCAAACAAGCATAATTTATTACTACTGCAGAGATTAACATCAAGCCGGGTTGGCCATTGGTATAATCCAGAGTAGACCCAAAACCACTAACCAGAATAGTGGTTCTCATGTTTGGTGCATCAATATATATTACAGTATAATATAGTATATCAATAAACACAACATTTTTAAAAGTTCTGAAATAGATATGTCATTGATATATATGTACCAACCTGAAAGGTTAGGGCCAGTTTGAAATGGTTGCTTAGAAGGCATAAGTTTGAAACAATCTTGAAAGAAATAAAGCAAATAGATGCACACAGAGAGAAGTAAGATCTGAAAGGCAGATATTTGTGAGACGTGAGTGAGGGAAAAAGAGAAGATTAACAACAAAAATAATGTTGAGGCAGTTATTAAAGGTTATTGATTACAAAATAATAAGAGCAAAACCTTGATATAGTGCTATGTATTGGTCTAAGCAGTCTACATATAGCAATTCATTTCAGCCTCCCCAAAGCTCTTTGAAGTAGCTGCTAGTATTATATTATTTGCATCCTCATTTTATAGATAAGGAAACTGAATCATAGAGAGGTTATAAAACTTGCCCAAGGTCATACAGAAGAGCTAGGATTCCAACACAGGCTCACCAGCTCCTGAGTACATGTTCTTAACTTCTACACTATTCTACAATTCTACAAACTAAAAAGAATTTGGATTTTTAGGAAAGAAGGAATTTAGATTTGGGGGCAGTAAGGACTCACAACAAATTTTAACAACTTTCTGCCCAAATGAGAGAATAATTTCATTTTCTTTCTGTTTGGAGAAATAAGCGCCCCAGATCCACTTTGACCCCCTAAATTAATGAGGAAGCACTTCCATTTTAGGAATTTATATAACAGATATAGCATGCATGTGCATGAAGACATATGTACAAGCATATTTGTTGCTTTGTTGGTGCTTACAAAAGATAGGAAATCAATCTAAATGTTTAGCAATAGAAGAGTAATTAAACTACACTTCATCCATGCAATGATTACCTCCTTCAGAATAAGGGGAGAGATCTGTAGGTACTGATAAGTGGAATGATCTCCATCATATATTGTTAACTGTGAAAAGCAAGGAACAGGAGAGTGAATGGCAGATTTCTTCCAGTTGCTCATCCTGACCCACTCTTTACTCTTCCCTGCTCTGCCCCTTGTCCTGGGAGACTGACCTCTAGGATTACATCACTGGGCTCCTCTGTCCTCTGGCTGCTGTTTGCATTTGGCCAATGGGGAACCCCAACATGGGATCAAAGGGAAGAAAAGTGAGGTCCGAGTATTCATTTCCTCCTTGCCTTGGGCTAGCCACGTCACTGCTCCTCCCTTACCTGATTTCTTCCACCAAGTTCGGGAAACCACTCACTTCCCTCCTTTCTTTGAGCCTAGGGAATGTAACAGCTCCACTGTTACCATCCTGGGTTCCTGAGCTGTCTCCTTGCGGTTCCCTTATATTATAACCTATATATTTGGTGAGAATTTCTTTGTAAAGAAACTATCCTCTAATTTTCCAAATTTGAGCGTGCCCTTTGTTTCTTGTTATGACCCAAATATGCTATTATGTTAATAAGAAAAAAGAGCTATTGAAATACACATTTATATAGGCAGAGAATACATTTAGAATGGTATATTTTAAATGCTCACAATAACTGTCAGGGAGAGAAAATTTCACTGGGGTTGAGAATGGAAGGAAGTCTTATCTTCATGGTATTCCTTTCATATTGTTTGAGTTTCTTACCATGTCGCTGTATTAGCCATTAGGAGAAGTAAGATGATAAAATGTTAAGAAAATAATCCAAACTTTACCTCCAAGTTGAGAAAAATCAATGGAAACTGTCCCCTAAAGCCCAAAGCCTAGTAGATGAAAATGTAGTGCATGTATAGTCCATGAAGTTGAACTGTGCGTGGATAGAGATAGGTGCTCCTCAAATAATATTTTACAGATATTTAATAGACTCTAACAAAGAATGATACACATTAACATGTATTCTCTACTTTTGACTTATTTGCCATTAAAAACAAATACCAGGGAAGGAGGTTTTCATTTAGGTTTAAATTACAGATACAATTCACAAGCTAGTCACAATCTTCCTTTGGACTAAATGTAACAATTATTCAAGTTTACCTTTGGCATTATGAAGTGAAAACTCACTAGTGATAATGAGTGTAGGTCCCTTTGGACCACAGGAAATAAGCCTTACTGTCAGGACTTAAACTTTCCGTCACATCTTGAATCAACAGTTTTGTAAGCCGTGAATGCAAAAAATCAAGTTATCTTTTTTTCTTTTTCTTTTTCTTTTCCTTCCTTCCTTTCTCTTTCCTTCCTTCTTTCTTTCTTTCTTTTTCTTTCCTTCTTTCTTCCTTCCTTCCTTCCTTCCTCCCTCCCTCCCTCCCTCTCTCTCTCTCTCTCTTTCTTTCTTTCTTTCTCTTTCTTTCTTTCTTTCTTTCTTTCTTCCTAACAACTTAGCAAAGGCATATGCTTCTAACTCAGATGACTTCACTTCAAATTGAAATTAAGAAATGATTTGAAGTATAGTCATTTGATAATAATTTGCTTCAAAATAAGCAGCATGCTTCTTTTTAATGGGACCCACATCCCTTAACATGTGATTCAACTGTGTGGTAAATGAAAAAACAACATGCTGGGGGAAGGGTAAGCTGGCACGAAGTGAGAGAGTGGCATGGACATATATACACTACCAGATGTAGAATAGATAGCTAGTGGGAAGCAGCTGCATCGCACAGGGAGAACAGCTCGGTGCTTTGTGACCACCTAAGGGGTGGGATAGGGAGGGTGGGAGAGAGACGCAAGAGGGAGGAGATATGAGGATATGTGTATACATATAGCTGATTCTCTTTGTTACACAGCAGAAACTAACACACCATTGTAAAGCAATTATACTCCAATAAAGATGTTAAAAAAAAAAAAAGACATTCAGAGCCCTCTTCACTCTCCTTTGACGACTCCCTCTTTACGAATATCAGTTATCTATCCAGCAAAGGTTTCTTCTGATACCCAACTTTCAATTATTTTTTGTCTGACGCTCTCATCCCAGCCATAAAAGTAGAGAAATAAATTTGAATATTGGCACAACCACCCATTGGCTATACCTTTTATAATCACTTAAAAATAAACCCAGCTTTACTGGGATATAATTTACACACATAAAACTCACCAATTTTAAGTATATAAGTCTATGAGTTTTGACAAATGTTTATAGTCATATAACCATGACCACAATCATGATACAGAACATTTCCATCAAACCCCCAGATTCTCTGTGCTACTTTGAAGTCAATACTTTAAACCTACCTCTGGCTCTTGGTGACTGATCATGTCATTAGTTTTGTCTTTTCTAGAGTGTCATGTAAATGAAATCAAACAGTATGTAGCCTTTTGTAACTGCCTTCTTTCATTCAACATAATGTGTTTTAAAAGATTCACCCATGTTGCTGCGTGTTGAGTAGTTGGTTCCTTTTTCTTGCTGAGTAGTTTTTCAGAGTATGAATATATCAAAATTTGTTCATTCATTCACTGTCTGATGAGTATTTGGGTTGTTTTCAGTTTTGGACCATTATGAATAAAGCTGCCATAAACATTTAAAAAGAAAAACAAACAAAAAACCCAACATGCTCTCAAAAATAGTCCCCAGATATATTACAGTCTGCAGCTTCAGTGGTTGTGTCCCTTTGTTATTTTGGTTCCCACTTCATGGCTGTAGGTGTGAACCCCACCATTTTCTTCTTCATCGCAACAATGACAAACACTGAGAAAGAGGAGCTAGGCTTCCGCCAAGAACTCACCCTTGACTTCAGTGTTTCAGCTTTCAAGACCTGATTGTTTTCTCTTCTCTCCCAGGGACCACTAGCTACCTTATTACCAGGAAGAATGACCCTTTGACAGCACGACTGCAACCCAGAATCTCCCCCAAATTGCAACCTTAGAGATGCCAATAGCATTGAAAAACTAATCAAGATCAGAAGGTCAGGAAGACAAGTACATTAGTACACATATAATCTCCAAGTTAATTGACAATTTTCTTGGCTTGCAAAAAAATCATTTTTAAAGTTTCTTTTGACATATTTATTGCCTTTTTGCTTACAGCCTGTATACTGCCGGTATTCTTTTTTTTTTTTTTTTTTTATAAATTTATTTATTTATTTATTTATTATTTATTTATGGCTGTGTTGGGTCTTCGTTTCTGTGCGAGGGCTTTCTCCAGTTGTGGCGAGCGGGGGCCACTCTTCATCACGGTGCGCGGGCCTCTCACTGTCGCGGCCTCTCCCGTTGCGGAGCACAGGCTCCAGACGCGCAGGCTCAGTAGTTGTGGCTCACGGGCCCAGTTGCTCCGCGGCATGTGGGATCTTCCCAGACCAGGGCTTGAACCCGTGTCCCCCGCACTGGCAGGCGGACTCTCAACCACTGCACCACCAGGGAAGCCCGCCGGTATTCTTAATGTATCAGGGATTCCACCGTATGAGAATACTGCTTTTATTCTATTTGCAGTCCATTTCATAAAATGTTGAACTAGAAGCAACTGCTTCCTCCTTCCTCAAGCAATCACTATTATTCTCTTACTCAGTTTTTCCTATTAACAAAATACCAATTAGATCAGCTATTTACTAAAAGAATATTCCATAAAACAGCTGAAACTAGAGGGCTTGGTTATTAACAGTGAAGGCAGATAAATAATAAACTAAAATAAATGGCTGGCTTGCTATTTAAGCTGCTTGACAACTTGGGTTAATCCAGCTTTAAACTGCCTTTTGCCATTATACCTAATTGATTAATAAAACAGTACTAGATAGAAGTTTTTTTTTTTTAATCTACATCAACCAGTAACTAATTGCTTAATTTCTTCAAAGTAACTCGAACTTTTCATAATAATAATAATTACAGCAACCATTTATCAAGGGTCTGCTACATGTCCGATACTTTACATGCATTATTTCTAACCTTCACCACAACCCATCTGGGCAAAGTATTAATACACCCATTTTACAGAAAACAAAACACACTCAGAGATTTTAAGTGACTCAGGGGACAACACAATCTCAGTTCTTCCAATTTCCTTCAGTGTTTCAGTTTACAGTGTGTCAAATGACTTGTTGGTTCAGTCATGCAACCATTTTCGCTGATTTTTGCACTGACTGAACTGATGTAATTTACTCATTGTCTTGGATTTGGGGAGATACAGCTTGACAGCTGCAAAGAACATGTTAAGTGTCAGTGAAATAATGGAGTGTGGATTGGCTCAGGTCATCTTAAAGATTCTGCTCACAAGGGCCCCAACATCAAAATGGTTTTAATAATTAAATTGATCCACATTTCCCAGAGCAAGAAGCTGTGGCTACATTCTGTAAGCTTGTCGTGTACTACCAAACCTTGTGTGGGGTGCAAAAATCAAATTGTCATCCTCAAGGTTAAAGAGGTTCCATTACCTTAGTCTAAAAGAAAGAAGCAATATTGTTGAGTTACTGATCTGGTTCCAAGATCAGCACTGAATGTAAAGGGATGATCATTCTGCAGCTTTACGTACTGTACCCTTTTTTGATGATGAGTAGATAGACCAAAGGGTTGCACTTTGTTGAAAATGATACTCCTTGTCTCCAGTCCGGAAGGGCAGAAGTTTTCACACAAGTCATAGAACAAGAAGTCTCATGTTACCATTCAGGAATGGCATGTCTCTTTAAGCTCTTCCCAGTGGCTTTTATGGCAATGAAGAAACCAAGAGCATATTTTTCTTGCCATCTTACATGCTGTTTTTAGTCTTTATCTGGCAGCATGCCTGGAGTGTGAGGGTTGGTCTCCAGATAGATCTTTAAGTCTTTCTCCTTGCCAATTACCATCACTCAAATACCCTCATTATCAGTGGGTATCTTAAACTCCAGGTTACGCCTCCTTTTTACTCCACTTCCAGAAGTAGAGCTTCTAAAATAGCTGCTTCTATTAATGATGCCACTCAGCTGACCATTTGTCTGTGCCTAAAGATGGAGTTGGAAAGACAACAGTTTCTGAAAGAAAAGGTAAATAATTTAATGATAAAGTTTTTATATACAAAAGTGCATTTTCTCTACCTAATATGACATAAAAATTAATGCTCTACAAAGGAGCCAAAGTTTCTAAAAGTAAAATGGTTTACATATATCAATATTAGATCCTTTATTTTGCTTACATGATTTACACCAAGACTCACAGATAATTGTAGTATCTTTCATCTCATGTTTTCCTTCATCCCACTCACTCTAACAAACATCCAATAAGTTTCTCACTCCTGCTATATTTCCATGTCTATTTCTTAAAGTCTTTTTAAGACATAAGCATAGAAGAAAAGACTGAAAGGGAACTTAATAAATGTCATATTTATGTTAAATTGTATGACAATACAATCAGCCCTCCTTATCTGCAGTTTCCACATCTGAAAATTCAACCAACTACAGATAGAAAATATTTGGGGAAAAAAATTTCCAGAAAGTTCCAAAAAGCAAAACTTGAATTTGCTGTGCATGGTGACTATTTACATAGCATTTACATTGTATTAGGTATTATAAATAATCTAGAAATGTTTTAAAGTATCAATATAAGGGAGGATGTGCTCAGGTTATATGCAAATACTACGCCATTTTATATAAGGGACTTGAGCATCCTCGGATTTTGGTATCCATGGGGGCCCTGGAACCAATCCCCCATGGATACTGAGGGACGACTGTATATTCGTATATATATGGGGGAAATACTTCATACAGACCAAAGGGAGAAATAAATTATTTTCATTCTGCTTGGCAGTCTCACAGAGGGTTTCCAGAAGCTGGCATGTAAGTTGACTCTTGAACTTGGTCCCATGGTGGCCCAAGACATTCCTAACTTAGGTAATAGAATGAACAAAGCCACAGGAGAGGGAAATAGGAAATTGGTGGCCTGATGAGTTGCCCAGTGGGATTCAAGTATTAGTGTATGGAGGGTTTGGCAAGGTGGAATAATTCAAGATCATAGAAAGCCATCTTGGGCTTTATTCTGTCAGCAGACAGGAAATACTGGAGGCTTTAAGTAATACTGTCTCCAATAAAGCTCACTTTATTTGCTGAAGCAAACTTTAATCAACGAATCAATGCTTTGTTGAGATGGCATAATCCATTTGACAGCTCTCCATCCAGTCTCACTCATGCATGCTGCCAGAGCTGGCTGCAGCTTTACAGCCCCAAGTGAGTCACTATGTTGATCTTGAACAACTAGACTTTTAAAGGTAAATCTGAAAGAGGAGGTGAGCTACCTCACCTTCTTCTAGTCTGGAAAGAGAGTCAGGCTTAGGCACAAACCACTAGGGGCTAAGTTCTGGCAGCCAGGAAAAGACTGCAGAAATAGAGAAAGGAGATGTCTTCTGGAATGCCCATTCTAGGTTGTTCCCTTAACAATTCTCATTGCTCCTCCTTTCTCTTCCTCCTCCTCTCTCTCATTTTCTTCCTAAGAGAAGGAAAAGATGATCTCTGTCGACGTGAAAACGAACTAGCCTTTTATCTCCATTACTGCCCTAAAGTACCATAAGGTACAGAAGCCAACTGTACTTGGATGGAATGCGTGGCACACATGAAGAGTATGCCACAGAAAGTTCATTCTGCATGGTGAGAATTGGCCATGGGCTGTATGAATTGAGGTGATGTGTCATATATTTAGTGGCATGTGGCATTCCATGGCATGGAGCACTCCCCACATCATTGCCAGAATTTCTGGTGCAATTAGCTTGAATATTTCCTGTCTACTCCATCCCTATTTCCAATTCCTGATGCCTGAGATGAGGTCCTCCATCACTTGAAATACTGCAAGAATGTCCCAACTGGTGTTTGGGGTTGGCGGGGGCGGGGGTGCGGGGAGGAAGAGGAGATAATTAACTTTTATTGAGAGTAGGGCAGGATTTTTTTAACACTTATTTTTTAAACTTTATTTTTAAATAATTTCAAACTTATAGAAAGTTTACAAGAAAAGTACAGATCTCCTCTACACCCTTACCCCGGATTCACCAGTTGTTATAATTTCGCAACATTTGCTTTAGCATTTTCTCCCTCTCTTCCTCTCCATATTTTTTTTCCTAAACAATTAAGAGTTGGTTGTATATATCATGCTACTTTACCCATTTACATTTCAGTGTGTATTTTCTTACATAACTATAGTACAGTTATAAAACTGAGAAAATCTAACATTGATAGCGTGTTTTTATCTAACCTAAAGACCATATTCCAATTTCACTTATTGCCCCAATAATGTCTTTTGTAGTATTTTTTTTCTAGTACAGAATCCAGTCCAGGACAATGAATCACAGTCGTCATGTCTCTTCAGTCTCCTTTAATATGGAATGGTTACTTGGTCTTGCTTTTGAATAATGCAGGCCAGTTATTTTATACAATGTCCCTCAGTATGGGTTTGTGTGCTGTGTCAGATGACTACATTTAGGTTGTGCATTTGTGGCTGGAATACCAAGAAGTGAGGTTGTGTCTTTTTCCGTGGTATCACGTTGGTGGCAAATCACGTTTTTTGGGGTGATGTTAGTTTTGTTCACTTGGTGAAAGTGTTGTCTATTTCTCCACTGTATTGCTAATATTTTCCCTGTTGTAATAAATATTTATAGTGAGATACGTCTATATAATATGAACATCCTGTTCTTCCTTAACTTTCCTCCACTAAATTTAGCATTCATTGATGACTTTTACCTAAATTAATTTTTTCTATGATGGTTGCAAAATGGTGTCTTTAGAATTTTCCTCATCCCTTCCACATTTATTAATTGACATATTACCATAAAAGAGAGCTTTCTCTCCTTACTTATTTATCTATTTATCATTATAGACTCACGGATTCTTATTTTATTCAGTAGAGTAGAATCCATTACTTCCTTATTTATTTTTGATGCCCAAATAATTTGACCAGATTTGACCAGTGGAAGCCCCTTCAGGCTGGCTCTTATGTCTCTTTTGACAGGCCCCCATCATTTTTTGTGAGCACTTCCTCACTTTTATGCAAGATGTTCCAGTTTCATTTTGTACCGTTCCTGCTCCAGCCATGTCATCTGTAAGGCATCATTATAAATAAATAGTTTCCCAACAAACCTACAAGCTAGGTACTATTAATATTCCCATTATACAGATGAAGAAACTAAGACCCAGAGAGGTTAAATAAATACCCCAGGGACATAGAGCTATTAAATAGTGAAGCCACTAGTGTTGCTGCTTAGAAGTCTTGTCTTGTCTCTCTCCCAAATCCCCACCCACACACCCCAAATCCACTCTCTGCAAAGTTAACAGAATGATATACCTCAAAGGGAAACACTGAATCTCTTCACCACACAGCAATGCCTTGGCACCTGGCATTTACCCACTAAATATTTGTTGAAGTGAATGGAATTAAACTGACAAAAGATGAATGAATAAACCCTATCACCACTTTCTCCTTTGCCATATTTTTAGTGATCTGGCCCAGGGAGCGACAAAGGGATTTCTAGCACGAAATGAGAATAGAAGAAAGTGAGGGTGCTGTCAGCTTATAGGGCAAATGTGAAGGTGCCTCTGATGATATCCACCCCTGTGGCCAATCTGGATCTACTTATACCCCAGGTAACTTCCACTTCTACACCATCACAACAATCTCTCACTTCATTCTCTTATGTTCCCCTAGCTCTCAGAACCTCTCTATTCCTTTTTTTTTTTTTGAAGTATTGTTTTTTTAACATCTTTATTGCTTTACAATGGTGTGTTAGTTTCTGCTGTATAACAAAGTGAATCAGCTATACATATACATATATCCCCATATCCCCTCCCTCTTGCGTCTCCCTCCCATCCTCCCTATCCCACCCCTCTAGGTGGTCACAAAGCACTGAGCTGATCTCCCTGTGCTATGCGGCTGCTTCCCACTAGCTATCTATTTTACATTTGGTAGTGTATATATGTCCATGCCACTCTCTCACTTCATCCCAGCTTCCCCTTCCCCGTGTCCTCAAGTCCATTCTCTACGTCTGTGTCTTTATTCCTGTCCTGCCCCTAGTTTCTTCAGAACCATGTTTTTTAGATTCATATATATGTGTTAGCATACGGTTTTTTGTTTTTTGTTTTTTGTTTTTTTTATTTGTTTTTCTCTTTCTGACTTACTTCACTCTGTATGACAGACTCTAGGTCCATCCACCTCACTACAAATAACTCAGTTTCGTTTCTTTTTATGCAACCCCTGTATCACTGATTTTACTCTCAGTCTGTCACCACCTTGTGTCTTCATTTCCTTCTTTATCCAACTTAGACCCAGTGGCTCAATAATTCAAATACTTCCTAACCTCTATTCCCAACTTCCTAACTGCTCTTTCCCTGCAAACTCTCAGACTTGGAAGAATCCACACATCTCACTCCTTCAGTGACATCGCTGAGCACTTCTGGAGAAAATTACACAATGATATGGATGATTGGCGCCCCACACCTCCCTTGGCAAGGTTCAGCAATCTTTTGACTTGGTGCTGGTCAGCTTCCTCTCCCACTCCCCTCAAAGAGCGATTCTAAGCTTGTACCGCTCTCCTTGTGTTCTCTCTCCAGCGCCCCCTTTCTCTGAGTGCCTCCTTCAACTGGAGGGAAGTCCAGACTCTCAAGCAGAAACCACATTATCTTCTGGGTCCCACACCTCTATTTAATCCATATGTACACCAGCCTTTACTTCCTTTCTTCTAAAAGTTAAAAGAGGTAACTTTTAACTTTTACAAAACATATCTTATGCTCTGGATCCCAGCTTGTACTACACCCTTCTTCCATTATAAAGATAAATTATATCTTTTTCCTATATTCTTAATCTCTCAATTAGTCTGTACATCTTCTCTTCTACTGCTTTCTTTTCAGCCATAGAAATAAGCTCAGTTCTCTCTTATCTTGAAAAGTATTAATAAAACATCCCTTGATCCTACATCTTCCATTTATCAATTGTCATATTGTTTTTATTTTTCCCATGAATAAGATTCTTGAAATTAGTTTACAATTACACTGCCTCCACTTTCTCACCTCCTTTTCACTCCTCGAACCGACTTCAATTTGCCATCTACCCATACCACCCCACCAAAACTGCCTTCTCCAAGGTCACCCATGACCTCTTAGTTGCTAAATCCAGTGGACACTTTCCAGGCCTTATCTTATTTAACTGCTCCCTCTCTTTCATCTTGTTTTCCCTTCAAAAAAAATTTATTAGACATTGAGGACACTGTAGTGAACCAAACATGCCTGACCTTGTCCTTATGGAATGGCATATTTCAGCAGGAGAAACAGACATTAAACAAATAATTACATGATTAATTATTAATTAAGTGTAAATGTGATAATGCTACAAAGAAAATTTAAGTGGTATTATAAGAATAGAGAATCTAGCCTAATCTAGAGGGGAAATGGTCAAGAAAAACTTCCCCATGGAAATGGCATTTAAAGTGTGAGCTGAAGAATGAATAGCAGTTAGCCTAGAGATGGGGGATGGTAAAGGAGAGAAGAGCTTTCCAGATGGAGGATACAGAAAGTGCAAGAACCCTAAGGGTGGGCAGGAGGCTAGGCTGTTAGAGCAACATAGAGAAGGACAGTGTGACTGGACCAAAGAGAATGAGGAGATTCCAGATGGGGCTGGGGATGGGGGGACAGGAGTAGAATCAATCAGTCTTCAGAGCTTATCCTAAGAATGGTGCATTTCCGTTGAAGGTTTTAAATAGGAATATGATGGGACCATATTTTACTCCAGAGCCCCAACCATCACGTCCAAATAATGGCAGCTTGGCGATGGTAGTGGAGATAGAGGGAAACAAATGGGCTAAAGATGCGTTTAGGGAGTATACTTATTAGTCCCTGGGAATTGATTGGATTGAGGGAGAACAGTGGTTAAAAAAAAAGAGAAGTAACAAGGATAAAACCTAAATTTCTAGCACAAGCAACTAAGTGGATGGTAATACCATTTACCAAGAGAGTGAACACAGGAGAAGGTACTTCCTCAGGGTTGGAAATCATAAATTTGAGGTGCCAGACGTGTGGAGATGTCCATGGAGAGTTGGATATATAGGTCTAAAGTTCAAGAGCAAGTCTAGGCTGAAGATATAAATTGGGGGGTCTGCAGCAAATGGAGGGTGACTAAAGCCAAAGGAGGAAGATGTGAGATTGATCACAGAGACATGGAAGAGTGAGGAGAAGCCTCATCTCTACCTCTTTGCCCACATCCTCTGCCCTACAGCCGCCTGTTCTCTAGATGACCTGTTCTTCCTCTCTCTTTTGTTTCTTCACATACTATTTCCTCCTGGCATGTCCTTCTCCTCACCTCTTCCTTAGCTCATATTTCTTCTTTAAGGTTCAATTCAGGTGCTATAACTCCTCTACAACTTTCTCTTATCTTCCCATTGGCTGTGTGTTTGCTTCCCATTGGTGAGATGTTGCTTCTATCTGGTCTTATCATTCCCTTTACATACCTCTACTCATCACACTGTAATATGATGTTTGTCCCTCTACTGCATTGTAAATTTCTTAAGGATAGAACTCTAATTTTTTACTTTGAGTCCTAGGGCCTACCACAATATACCCTTGGAAGAAAGAAAAAAGTTCTGCTATGTGAGTCATGCAGTCTCTGAGTGTTAGAGCCAGAATGAACTTTGGATAATTTCTACTCCAACCTATTTTACAGGTGGAGAAACTGAGGTCCAATCACATATTAATCAGTGGCAGAAACATATTTAGAATCCAGTTTCTCTGAAAGGGAACCCTCCTACACTGTTGGTGGGAATGTAAATTGGTGCAGCCACTATGGAGAACAGTATGGAAGTTCCTTAAAAAATTAAAAATAGAGTTACCATATGATCCAGCAATCCCACTCCTGGATATACATCCAGAAAAGGTGAAAACTCTAATTTGAAAAGATACATGCACCCCCAATGTTCATAGAGGCACTATTTGCAATAGGCAAGACATGGAAACAACCTAAGTATCCATCGACAGATGAATGGATAAAGAAGATGTGGTGTATATATATATATATATATATATATATATATATATATATATATATACATACAATGGCATATTACTCGGCCATAAAAAATGAATGTAATATCGCCATTTGCAGCAACATGGTTGGACCTAGAGATTATCATACTGAGTGAAGTAAGCCAGACAGAGAAAGACAAATATTATATGATATCACCTACGTGTGGAATCTAAAATAATAATACAAATGAACTTATTTACAAACCAGAAACAGACTCACAGGCATAGAAAACAAACTTATGGTTACCAAAGAGGAAAGAGGGTGGGAAGGGATAAATTAGGAGTACTGGATTAACAGATACACACCACTATCCACATATATATAAAATAGATAATATAACAAGGATTTACTGTATAGCATAGGTTACTGTATTCAATATCTCATAATAACCTCTAATGGAAAAGAACAGGAAAATATATATATGTATGAATCACCTTGCTGTACACCTGAAACTAACACAACATTGTAAATTAACTATACTTCAGTTATAAAAAGAGAGAGACTAAAAATAAATTTCAACTCATATTGCAAAAAAAAAAAAAGGAATCTAGTTTTTCTGGCTCCCAGGCTACTGGTCTTCCCATTATCTGATTATCAAACAACCCAAGAAGCTATTTACTCAATAACTTGCATGCAGAATGTATGCAATGTAGGTCTTTTTTAAAGATGGAATGCTAAAAGATAAGTACACAGGTACAAACATAAAACTGAAGTTACCTAAGAGATATAGAATGAATTGGGAATCTATACTAATATTGAGTTTAGATACATGGTTAATAAAAGTAAAAGTTATCTAAATTTCATCGATTTTTCATATATGGTCCTATCCAAGCTAGGAGGGTAGAGGGTTGACTATAATAATAATAATAATAATAATAATAATAATAATAATAATAATAGAGGCCACTGATATTTATTGAATCCTCACCATGAATCAAGTATTAGGATAAATTCTTTCATGCATCAACTCATTTGGTCATCTTGTCATAGCCCTATGAGGAGTTTCGAAGTGTTAGTTATCGCCTAAGGTCACATAGTTAACTAGTGGCTGAGCCAGCATTTAGATCCAGGCAGTCTTACTGTGAAGGTTTTTTTTAAACCACAGGGCTCTCCTGCCTTTATTAGTTAAACCTGCCTATCCTCTGCACTTAGGCAACTCTGACTGCCAGCTTCTTCTCTTTGCTGACCTCTTTTTAAAAAGTTAAAAGGGGAAGGGTTATTCCTCAAAGTAATCCCTAATTGATAGAAAGTAAATGAAATGAACTATTTCTTCTTTCCCAAACACTTCTTTGAGTCTGAAAGAAAAATATTTAAGTGGAAAGAAGATAAAGTTTGTCCATTTTGAGCCAGGCTTCATTACGTTTTCTTTTTTATAGAATGAAGAATATACAACTGTGCCATGTCTTCTATTTGTCCCTGTTTCTTTCTATTTTTTGCTGTCAGGGCTATCTCGGATTATAAACTGTAGATGGCAGTGATCAAGTTAAGGTTTGTTCAGTGTCTGGACAATGGTATATATATTGCATAATACATAACAAACACTATTTGTAATTATAATAAGGGTAAGTTCTGGAAGAGGTAAACAAGGGTATAAAATTCATCTTCCGTATGGTTATTATTCCATTTATATGAGAAGTCCACTAAATTCACTGAACCATATCAGGCCACATCTGTTTGAAAACCTACCAGTTTTTATGAACATTAAATAAAAATGGTTAGATTTAATGACCATTTATCATATTCATGCAAGAATAATGAAATGGAAACGTAGCAAAAAGGAGGCCACACTGATAAAGAAAGGAGTTGTAAATGCTAACAAGTTCCATATTTTATTTTTTATATTTTCAAAAATCAAATATCTGCTATTTATGCTCGAGAACTTTCTTTAATTGGAGGACATTTTTGTTTCGGTGTTGTTTTCTTTCATGCTGAAGTATTAACCTAAGTAGCATGAACTCAGAAAATATGCTGAACATATTTACATATAAACTTTACTCAGAAAATGTGCCGAACATATTTTCATGTAAACTTTACTCACAAGAGCTAGGTTTGTGAACCTTAAGAGAAACTGCTTGGATGAACAATTTTACCACAAGGAGAAACAATGAGCTACAGCCCTTAAACAGAGTGAAGGTGTAAAGCTGGGGACGGGGGGAAGGGAGAGACGGACAAGAAGTGAAAAAAAGTTCTCCTTGCTGTATTTTATAGGTGAAGTAAATTCCACTTGGATTAGACCTTCCAAGTTACTATGACAGAGAGTAAAGAGAGGTGGAGAAGAAACTTTGAGTGACATTTCTGACAGTAAGCTACAGAAATAACAATTTGACAGAAGAGGCCATCATAAATATAAGATCATCTCAGGCATGAATAGGATTCCCCTTAGTGTAGAAAGGACGGAGCACGTGTAGGATTCAATTTGGGGTGAACAGAAGAGCCAGGCGGGAAAGTTACCTAGAAGCAGGCTGCCAAGTGCTGAAGTCAAGGAACTCTCATCCTAGTTTAAACATCCCTCGTGAACATTTTTGGAGATTTTGAGGCACTGCTCTCAGTTATTCCTATTTATATCTGTTTCTAGCTTGATTGAGCTGACGTGTAGCCAATAAGGTTAGGATTTCTAGTAATACAAAATTTGTTTTTATGCCAGTACTGAGATCTATTTATTCTTCAGGTAGAGGAGAGACCTCATTCTTGCCTAATCAATACAGACATCACAGATTAACAACAAATCTTCATATAGGCAAACAGAGCAGTCAATAGCTTATTATTATTTAACAAGAATTCCATTGTCAGTGTGCTGGGAAGAAAACTATTAGTAGAAAAGTCTGCGTATAGTATTATAAATACTACTCTGATATAAAGGGCAGAAGATGGGAAGCACCCTATCATACAAAAATTGGCCTCAAGAGCTTTAGGATCTTGTCCATATAACTAGCTTGTCCAGCTAGCTAGTTACATGAGTTGGACTGGTTAGTTGCCATCTTTAGACCTCCAGTTCTTTGTTGGAAAGATAAGAGAGGTTGACCAAACTGTCCCAAAAGCCTACCTTTCAGCTTTGAAATCCATGACAAATAAATATTATATTTTGAATTTTCATTAGGTTAAGGATTTAACAATCAGCTGAAACAGGATGACTAACCCATAACATGTTCCAGAAAAATAAGAAATGACATGTTGAAGAGCATTTAAATTGAACAAAACACATTTGTGTGTGTGCCACTATTGATATACAAATGCTGAATGTGTTTTACTCTATCTACCGAGTGTGATTGATAGGAGATGCATCAATTTCAAGGTTTGTGAATTTAAGTAAATTGTTGTCAGTGGTATCGCTTCTTTAAAAAAATTATTTCCTTACAGAGAACAGACAAATTGAGACAGATATACATAAAGCAACAGTTTAGCACAAATATCCACTTACAGTTGTGAAAAAAAATGTGTATATATGTGTGTGTGTGTATATATATATATATATATGTATGTATGTAGTTGGGAATTTTTCAGAAAATTTGAAGAGTGTTTTTTAAATTGCTTAAGCTTTTTAGAATGCTTAGCATTTCTGTTTTGAAAACAACTTGTCTTCCTTTTCAAAATGTACTAAGCTTGCTCTGATGTCAGAGTGAAGTATTTTCACAGGATTGGGTCAGCCTCCACTCAACAATTCTTTTACAGAAAAGAAGCCAGTGGTGAAATGAGAGTTGAGCTCATTAACTCCCAAGTCCTTAGCTCCTTTTCCAAAGCACTATAAAACCCTCCAATGTATTGATAGAATCAAGAGGAGGAAAAGAGGAGGATATAGTTTGTCTTTTACTGAATTATTAAGTCCTTGTCATCACCCTTTTCCCTTTCTACCCTGACCCTTTCTTCCTCCACCTTGCCTTTAAATTTTCTCATTTTGGGACTAAAACATGAGAAAGTCTGGTGCAGAAAAAGAGAAAACAAGCAAAGAAAACTTTTTTTTAATCTCTCTTCCACTGTTGTTTTCTTTTCCCCTCTTATTTCTGTCTGTATCTAACTTAGATTGTATTTATTCAAATCCTCTTTATATCCAGGACATTTTAGGTTTCCAATATTTTTTCAATGAATAAAGATAGCTTTAAATTTTTAAAATGTATGTCACAAATATTTTACAGATACATTCGATTTAAAACATAAGTGAATATCAAGTGAGAAAAGCACAAACATAGATTTTCTTCACAAAACGTATAGGTATCTGCTTTCACCTTAAAAGATATTTTTTAAATTTATAACGGAGGCCACTAGAAGTAAGTTCATATTTAGCAAGATCAGCCAAAAAAAAAAAAAAAAAAAGAAGGAATGGATTTGATGGGAGCCCGCCCTGGGTCTAATTTAGAAGTTTCCATTTATGTCATGTCAGATTTGGGGAGACTGAACCCTCACTGAGTGCATTGGTTTGACTGTCTTCCAAGCTTGATACCCAGGGTTCACGACTGCAGTTCCTGGCACAGTCATAAATATTCATACCTCTACTAATAATTTGCAAGCCAAATTCATTTGGCTTTTTTCACCCCATCAATCTTATAATTAATAAGGGTGGTGCTCTTATTTCACTTTCCTCCAAAAGAAAAGATAAATGAAATAAAGAGTCATCCTGTAAATTTAAATAGGAGTGCCTCTCGCTGATTAAAAGCTGATGTTATCATATAATGGTGGAAGGAGAGGCTTCAGCTATTTCTCTCACTGGTGGCTGGAGGGGGCAATGGTAGGGGGGGGCGGCAGATTAGAGCCAAGGAAGCATTTCCAGATGTGGCGGCATGAGCCTTGATCTGAAAAGCTTCGTTATCTATTAAATAAATGCATAGGAGAACTTTGTGATAGTATGTTGAAAGTGAGTTGTAAGGTATATATTTACAAATTGCACTCTTATCTATTGTTTAGATAGACAGACATTAAATATAGCATGCTAATATCCAGAGAATTAGATTCTAAACAGTCTGCAGGTTCTGCCTGAGGTTTAGAAATTTAGAAACATTTCAGAAAGTTGTTAAAATTTAGTGATCATTGTGTCTTTAAAATGACTGCCTTTAAATTAGCCTGATAGCTGTGCTTCTAAATCTAATTGTAAAGACTCGGTCTCCACAGAAACATTAAAGGAGGCATACATCACAAAATGACTTTACAAATAAATCATGGTGCATAGGACATGGTATAAAATGTCCGCTCCCATTGGATTTTCGAAGGTCATTTATAGCAAAGCAGGAAAATCAAATTGAACATAATTTAGAAATAAAATTTTGATAATTGAGCTAAGTAACTTGAACTTGTCAATCACCTGTGACCTTATTCTATTTACACTTTCACTTGAACGTTCAAAAGTCCTAAGGCCGATGGATAAGCGTCAAGTATAAACAACTGCCCTCGGTCTGTGGCGAGGTGGGGGGCAACATCACCCCTCTGTGCAGATTATTCATTCTGTATTAGAATTAAGAGACCTGGATAAATGAGTAAGCAGAAAAAGCTTAACTTTGTACTCAGGTATTTGCCTCTAACTTTCCTTAAGGGGAACTTACTTTAAAGATGCAATACTGTGTTATTTTTGTGTACTGCTTAGTTTATCTTAGGAGCTCCTGTCACTTGAGTTTCCTTATTGAGACCCTTTCCCCCTTTTATTTATGTGACGGTACTGTAAAGGGACACTAGGCACTCTTAATGTTCTTTATCCTTAAAGCTTATATTTAAGTGTCTTGTTCCATAAAAGCATGGCATGTTCAGGACAGTCCTTTAAAAATGTCTAAGCACAGTTTACACCTTAAGTTTTACACCTTAATTCTATGTGAATATAATCACACGTTTAATTTACTGCAAATTCTATTTTTGCTTTTTTCTACTGACATTTAAAATAGGGGAGTAAATGAGAGAGAAGCAAACCTAGTTCTTTAACGGGGCCTCCTTATGTTTCCCCAGACTTAATCTGTCAGCTGCTTCAGGGGAGACACTGGACCATAAGAGCCCACGGGCTCTGGGCAAGTGGCACAAGCTGAGAGTCCCAGACATCTTTGTAAGGGGTTCTCAGCAGGTTTGGAGGTTGTGAGTCTTACTCTGGCCAGGTTTCTTCCTGGGGAGTCTGCAGGTAACTGACTCTCTACTAAGCCCTCTCAACCTTGTTGGCTGAGGGGGAATCTTGGCTAATAGTGTCTCTCTCCTCTCTTCGCCCAGCGACTGTTCCAAAGCAGAATTACACCCACTAAAGCTGATGGGGACTTTCTGGGTCTTTGCTGTTGCTCTCCTAGCTCATCAAAACAACACAACAGCAGCTTTACTATAGGGGAGCCATTGAAGGGATGACAGAGAGATCTAGGGATGACAGAGGGACTTCATCCGTGAGGGGTGAGGGTCGGGTGGGGAGCTCTGACAGTCACCCTTTCTCAGGTTCCAAATCTGCTCCTGGAGCCAGAGGCGGGCCTTCCATCCCTGGTACCACCCGAAGTCACCCCGCGGACCTGATGCCCCCATCCTGGCAGAGGCTGCTGGAGCGGGCTATTGCCTAGTGACCGTCTCTATCTTTAAAGGCCGCTGCAGGCTGAGCACTTAAGAAGTTGGGGCACCTGCTCTTCTGGTCGCAGACTTTCTCACTTGCCAGTGTGGGACCCCTGGCAGTCACACCTCAGCAGCTAGGAGGTGCCCGCCCTGCTCTGCTTCTCCAAGTCCTGGGAGTGGTTGGGACCTGAGGACTGAATCTCTCCCTAATTCCCTTCCCAGCAGCCAGGGAAGAGTCTGGGGGGAGAGCAAGGTGAAAAGCACCCTTCCTCACCCAACCCCCAGGCTGTAGGTGGGTGTCCTCCACGAGGCCCAGAGCAGCAGGGGGCCTTGTTCCCCGGGACACCCCAAGTTCTTGTGGGGCACCAGCTGTGCTCTTCCTCAGCCAGAGGGACCTGAGGGGGTCTTGCAAATATGTTTTTGTTGTGATGTTTTTCCTTTCCCTTTTTTGAAGAATGACTGGAGAGGTGAGAGAATAGGGTAGGTTTGGGTCAGAGAAGAGGAGATAGTAATTACAGAGCTTTGTGGCCGTTTCTGTGCATGTGTGCCTAGGTCACTTGTGTGTGTGTGTAACACAGAGAAGGAGGGAGGGGAGAGAGAGAGGGAGAGGGAGAGAAAGTGACAAGGCCAAAGAACCGTAGACCAAGGAGGTCTGTGGAGCTCAGAGACGCATCAGACCCAGCTAGCTTCCCTGGCCTCACCTCGCACGCAGGTCTGGAATAGACACCTATAGCTTGGGGTTCATTTATGCCTTTTTGTTCATCAGTCTCAAGAACTTTCTTTGTTCCCCAGGACCCGAAGAGAGAGGCTGGCAGGAAAGTGGGGCCGGAGTGACTGTACACAAAGGTTCAGCCAGGAGAGCTGGGCTCCTGGCCGGGTTGTCCAGGACTCACCCTGCTGGCTTGTGGGCCTGCCTGCCTTCAAATCCTTCATCCAGGTGAGTACCAATTCAGCTTGTTTCCTGTAAAAATGGAAATTATGAGTTATGTTGATTATTTTTCTTTTTTAAAGTCACGTTTGCCTGAGATTGTGTTTACCAGGCAAAGTGAAGTGGAGAGCTAAGAAGAGTTTGGATAATTCCAAATTAAAACTACCACAAATGACAATGTGTGTTAGAGTAGAGGGGCTACTTTTGGACAGTGACTTGGATTGGCTCTGTATTTGGATAGAAATAATCCTACCAATATATTACTACGCGTGTGTACACGGCGTCATCAATATCTTAAACCTCCCAATTCGATTGGATTTCAAAAAGTGAATGGTTGACACAGACCAAGAGCCTACTTCTGTGTGAGTATGTTTTGGAGAAATACTTTGGACCTAATGGATCTGCCTGAAATACACAAAGACACGCAAAATAGAGGAGGAGAAAAGGAAATTCACATTAACTCTGGGAGAGATGAGGAGAAAGGGGAAGAGAGCTGCAAGAGAAAAGGAGAAATGGAGAGAGGAGGAGGGAGGGGAAGACAGAAGAGGGGGAGAAGGACGAGGGGGTGGATGGTGTGGGGTGTGGGAGGAATAGAGACGGAGACAGAGAGATTTTCACACGTGCAGACCAAGGGCTTTGAGGCCCTTGACCCCGACCCCCAAACCCAAGTGCATCTCACAAAACAGGTTCGGCTCGTATTTCAGGCCATCTCGTTGCCCCGCGTACGTGCTCCCCGGGGCCCTAATTCACTCCTGCCCTCTCCACACAATGACGTTCGAACCTGGGAAAAGAATTGCATTAGAGCAGATTACTCATAACCGATAGTTATCCGTCTTTTTCTGTTCGACAGAAGTCTATTAAACTCAGCACAGCCATTACCAGCTGAGCTCTAGAGCGTGCCTTCATTAAGAAAATTAAAATCATACTTTTGAATCTAAGCAAAGCCTGCGCAGGTCTCCAGAGCCCGCGTCAAACCTCCGACGTTTTCTTAAACCCGATTTTCCCGCGAATCCATCTCTGCTTTTTGGATACCGTAGGTCAGGGTGAAAAGACTGAGTGTTATGACAATCACTCGAAGATAGGGATGTCTGAGCTCCGAAGTACCATCTTTCTTCCCAGCCCCTCCCGCCTCCCCCCCTCCCCCCCCACCCCCCCCCCTCCACCCCCCCCCCCCCCCCCCGCCGCCTTTCCTTCTTGGATCTTTTCTAGCGCTTTCCAGTTAAAGACACCACACCTGTGCAGGTGTGGCCCGGGACTGGGGAGCTGGCGGGGTGGGGGAGGCGGAGGTGGGAGACAGGGGAAGGTGTGGGATGGTGGCCCCCGTAGCCGCGTGGTGAACATCCCCAGTTGATGTCTGCGGCCAGAGGCCCGCTCCAAGCGCACGTGTCTCTCTCTGTCTCTCTCTCTCTCTCTCTCACACACACACACACATCCTAGCACGCAAGGGGGACAGTGACCCCCTCCACTGCATTTCACACTTGCTCCGGGACCAAAGTGGCCTTAGAGCCTTTGCCCACCCGGGCACGGGAGCCTGGCCCAGGATGGGGAAGGCAGCTGCGTGTGCCTCAGACAGGGAACCTCCTTCCCTTTGGCTGGGTCTTCGGCCTCTGGGGGCCTGGTAGGGTTTCCTCCTTGGTTGGTAGCACAAGCCTCAGCTCGCGGTACCCCTTGAAGATTGGGGGCGCAATCGGCCCAGCTCCTCGCCTGTCCTGCGTCCCAGCGAGGGGAGGAGGGAACAGGTGTGGAGCGCGGCGGGGGCGGAGGACATGGGGGCGACACTCCCTCCCCTCCGGGTGGCCTCAGGGTAGCAGCTCCCAGTGCTCCGGCCGAGGTGGGGTCTCCAACTCCACTTTCAACTGGAAACATCACCCGGCAGGAGAGCTGTGTGCTCGGCTCCGAGGGGGCGCGTTTACATTGATTTTCTGTGGCATCTGGAAATTTGCTGGGTTTGAAGAATAATTTTTAGCATGGTTTACTTTTTTGTTAGCCACCGCCCTTCGTTTCAGCATCTTGCTTTGTAAAATGTTAATTACTCTGTATTTCTCTGAAAAGTCTGCCCAACTCAGGGCTCTAAAGGAAAACACAACGGCTTTGGCATTTTTTTCGTGGTGTCCTTTCCTAGGGCACTAAAAGCAGAGATGCACTGCTTCCATTTTTGTCAGAATGCCCCGTAATAGAGTTCTCACCCCTCTTTATGTCTAATGAGGGCTTTGAGGTTTATTAGGGGAAAATAGCACACACCCCCTCAGCACTCAAATACAGGATTAGGTGGAGCTTACTTGAAAGTGTATATATAATATTGTTGTTCCTTGGCAAGTGTCTAATTCTCTTTCCCATAACTTCTAATTGACACAAAATCCTACAAAATTCAAGTGATGAAAGTCAGAGAATAGATGTGGATAAGCGAACATCCTTTTATCATCTCCACAGTTTTCAACCTGCTAAACTGGTGGATATTAAAAGAAATTTTTTTTCAGGGAAAAAGAAAATAAAACAAGTGCACCTTCACTGTTGTTAGTGTTTTCTTCTCATCGAAGGTAGACACATCATTAGATTTTTTTTTTCCTTTGTAGCAAAAGATGAGGAAATCAGAAATGAACAGCAGCCTTTTAACAGCAGCAAATCCCAAGACTTTTGAGATGGTTTTCTTTGCTTCTGTTTTCCCTCCTTTGCCCTTCAAGCAAAACAAAAAACAAAGATAAAAAAGAAGAAACACCATTCCTAGTGGAGAGTTTATTTTGTTGCCACAATAAAGGGGTGGAGACAGTTAATAGCTATTTGAGATGATAATGCTTAGTGATCCCATTCATTTAATCATAATCTTCAAGTGGTTTAAGATTAAGCTGTTTTTGGTCTCTTCCTAAGGAACTTTATATTAATTTACTTAGAACACTGACCAGACTGTCAATGTCTCCAAATTTCATTAAGTCGAACTGAGACAAATACAATGAGATTTTCATATTTTCTTCCTCTGTGAGACTATCTACTGGAATTATTTTTATTTGGATCCATCTGCAGTGGGGGTCACTTGCTTCCTTTTCTCTATTATAGATAGATACATAAAATATGTGTGTTAACGTATCCACACAGCCACATACATATTTAAATGAACCAATATTGTTTACAGATAACTTCCCTTTCACTTCTGAGCTTAATGAAGACCTTTCAAAAAGTCAACTCCAGTGGCAGGAGACAGATTCTGCTTCACCCAGACCAGGATTTATGTTTAAAGTAAGTTTGAACGCCCTGAACTTCTTCAAAACAGACAAAAAATAATGAGAACAACTTGGAGTATAAATATTTAACTTTACCTCAGTTGTCACGACAGCCCCAGCAATTCTTCAAACACAACCGGAATGAGGCGTCACTTCACTGGCATCAGACCATCAGACCGGGCTGCCTCCGCCTTGCCCTAGGAGCGCTCGTCCCCCAAAGCCCCCGGGTGCCCGTCCCGGAGCGTCCCCAAAGAGGAGGACTGGAGAAGGCGTGACGCGGGGCAGGGGGCGGCGGTGGGGGGGGTTGCTCTAGGGAGAAGCGAGGCAAGAGAACGGATTTTTAAACTCTAAGGTGCTGATCGTCTGGCAAGAAATGAACATCAAGAGACCCACCTTTCCCCTGCCGTCTTCCCTGCCCGCTGTTCCTTCCCCTCATTTCTCAGAGCTGTTTTCACAAAATCCTGAGATCCCGTACCTGCAAAAAGCAGCCCCCCCAAACTCCCTACAAACTAAAGTCGTTCCGCACTGCAGATTTACGCTCTTTCTGTGGGGTCTGGCTGCGGGCAGAAGACTTTCCGCGTCAGAGCTGCTCCGCCCGCGCCTTTCGCGGGACGAGAGGCTGGTGGCGGTAGCGGGTCGGCCGGCCAGAGGTTGTCCCGGCCCCCGCTACCTGCGTGCCCTCGTCTTACTGCGGTTAGAATCCCGGGAGGATGCACTGGGACGCCGAGAAAGCGCCTCTGTGCACCGAAAAGATTGAAAAATAACCCCGACACTCTCATATAGTACCAGTCCCACACCTTGCACTGGCGTGAAGCACCCGGGTAAGATCAAGGGTCAAAGACAGTGGCGGTTTCTTTTGGTGCATTTCAGCTCCCCTTTCCGTTTCCAGCAAAATTGAGAACAAGGGCGGAGAAGGAACAGGGACCTTCGTGGGGGGAAAGACCCCGTGTGTGTGTGTGTGTGTGTGTGTGTGTGTGTGTGTGTGTAGGTAGGTAGGTAGGTAGGTAGGTAGGTAGGTAGGTAGGTACGGTGACAACTTTCAAGTACATTGTCTATTTAAAAACAAAAACAAAACCCGGACAGAGGCCGATATTTCTTTGCGGTGCAGGAAAGGGTCATTCAAGAAAAGGAGCTGTCTGAATTCCGAAAGCGATTTCTCGGGAGTTTACTGAAAAAGTGAGAGTTCCCCGGGAGTTTAATTTGGCCAGGCTGTAAAATGTTGTTTTGTATTGGCCTCTTTCCCTATGAGATATCCATTTAAAAAAAACTACTACAGCATCTATTAAAAAACATTTCCTTGGACTAGAAATCTACAGCTCGGCAGAAAGAAACAAGCCAAGCAAAAACCCAGAGAATAAAGAGATTTAGAAAAACAAAAAAACAAAAACAACTGTGTCCCTTTCTTAGTCATTTGATAGTTTATAGTTTATTCCCCGGAGACCAAGTGAAGGTAGGGGTTCGTACTTTATTATTTTATTATTCGTATATTATTATTTATCATTTATTCACTTAAATGCTCAGCCTTGACAAACTGTTCCCCCACCGCGGGGTTCTTTTGCAGAACCGAAGCGGGGGTGGTGGAACGAGTCAGGTGAGGGGGGGTGCGGGGCGCAGAAAAACACGCTTTGCTTCGCAGAGGGCTGACCCGCAGCAGTCTACTCCGCTGGCCAGCAGGGGGCGCTCTGATGTTATCTCTGGACCAGACAGCCGAGCGGCTCCGAGCTGCAAGACAAGCTTTGCAGTTTTACGCAGCTGCAAAAAGAAGGGGAGGGGGGAGTGAAGCTCCTAAACCCTCAGCAGCTCTTCCACTTGGGTTATTTACCCTCTGTTCGGCAACATACCCATGTGTCACTTTACCTACCCACCCCGCTTATAGTGCACCCCCCTCTCCATCAACCCCTTTTCACCTGCATCTATGAAGCACATGTATAATCTCTCTCCTTAGCCCTGAAATATACATTAATGCAACTTATTAAATGCGACGACGAATAGTCAACATTTTTTTCGCCTGTTAGTTCCGCTGATCCAAGCAGGATTTATTTGCAGATCTCACATCCCGGAGCCATAATGCGTGATTTTTTCCCCTTAAATAAAATTGGTCAAATGTTGACAACCTTTAAGCCAACCTAACACTCAAGATTAGTGATGGGAAACTAATGAGAAAATATCAGATCGCCCGGCCTGAGGGCTGCCAATTAAATCTTCGCTGATTGAAAAATAAAGGCGGACTTGGGGTGTGAGCCCAGCTCAACTTCAACTATTAATTTAACATGTTGCCGGGGTCCGTGCCTTCTCTCCTCTAAACTGCTTCCCGTAATAGACCTTCCTCCTCCCCCATCCTTCAACCTAAAAGCCAAATGTTATTTCTCCGAATATTTCAAGAGGTCCAAATCAGGATGATCATTTCTTACACGGTAAATATTAGGCCTTTAAGCAATATGATTTAACTAATTAGAAAATTTACATCATTAAGTCTCAGGGAGAGAAAAAAAGAGAAACAAATCTGCCAGTCATTTTAAAGGAGACAGGCACTATTGAAGTGTGAAGAAATCGGCTCTAATTCAAAAAGGCAATCGGGCAGAAAAAGCCCTCAACATTACCCTGCTAGTTATTAATCAGAAAGGGCTCTCTCTCCTCCCCACTCCCCCTCCTCTCTTAGCACTGAGTTTAAGTTCGTTTTTTTGCCAGTGGCCCATGTCATATTTATATTGAGGTTTTGTCTGCTAAAGGATGGAAATCCGAAAATGTTTCAATATGAAGAAATCAGAATCCTCAAAGGAAAAGATATTCACAGAATCACCTTTCTTCCAGACAAGTAAACCTGTTATGATAAACAATCCTCACCCCCTCTTTATTTTTTTTTTCATTCTTTCGTTTTTTCTTCCCATTAAGTTCCTATTTTGAAACCTGCTTGGTGAGAACTGAAGTCTTTGTGTCCTGCTCCCCTCCCCCTCCTTTCTTGCACCCCTCCTGCCAAAGTGAGAAACTTAGACTGAAAGCAGAAAAGTACAAATACATTAACAAAGCCCCACTCACTTGATAAAAAGGCCATGGTCTAGGCGTACATGTCAGGAATCTAAGGGAAGGGGAATCAAGCCGGTGGGTCTCTGGACAAAAGATGATGAACTAGAAATTCCCCCCACCTATGTATAATAATTGATAAGAGTATGTGATTAAAGTGAAAAAGAAAGTCAGGTAGGTGAGAATTATTTTAAAGTGCATCATTATGTTGTGTGGCTTTTTCTCAATTCCCCCCTTCTCCATTCAAGCTTAAAACAGCAGCCTCATTATAGCTAGGTGCCCCTTCCCACCTTACTCTTACTTAAGCCCTTGGTGCACCACACACATAGCCCTGGTCTTCTCATTCCCAGCAAATTAACTGAAGAGGGAACCGCAATGGAACTTTGTGAGTAGCTCCATTGGGAAACTCAGGCCCTTCCTGGCATCTCTGAGGACTTGTTCTCAGACACTGGGCTAAGAAAAAAATTAATAGCAAGCTTTAGGTATTCAATTTCCCTTCATTATTATTTATTTTTAAATTACAAAGAGGTCCCAAAGCCTCATTTTTCTGCCTTGTTCTATTCTTTTATTGGGTACCATTCTAGCCTCATTTTCTTAACCTCCTTCTCCGCCTTACAATCTAAAAGTTTCACAACCTTCCTTCCCACCAAGTCCCTGGGCCTGGAATTCTCAAGTCTTTGGGCTTCTGCTGGCCTGGAACAACTCTCCAGCATTAGTTCAATGCCATTCTTCACCTTACCAGATTTCAACTTTGCAGGATAGAGCAGTAGCAGATCTGGGCTATTAACACACCACAGTTAATTCTCTGCGGGAACTTTTACTAGGTGGGACGTGTGGAAGGAGAAAACATCTGTAAACAGTGAGCGCTCTTGAGGGTGGGGAGAGAGTTCTGACATAAGAGGTCAGAACACATATAAATGTTCGCAGAATTTGTGAAAAAACCAGTTCGGAGTTAAATTTTGGCGAAATAAGGAAAGGAAAGAGCATGGGGGGACATTGGGAAGAGTCTAGAATGCTCCCCCAATTTAGCTTTCTTTCTGACCGTCACGGAGCAGATGGGAGTCGAATGTGCTCCTCTTCGAGAAAGATTAGAGTAAAATGGACACTTCTGTCACTTTCAGGAGGCGGGACACAGAGAGGTGAATATATACAAGACAATGGCCTCTGGCGCTGGAGGGCTCCCCTGGCGGGCTCCCACCCTTTGCCCAGTCCCTCTCGGAACGCTCCTTACCTTTGTTGCTTGGATTTGATCTGACACACTGGATGTTCCTGGGCTAGGTTCTTTGAGAGGAAAAAGACCACGAGAATCAACCGGTCTCCTCCTGCATCTACTCCGAAGCCAAGAAGCATTACAATAAAATTTACAGCGCTTTTAACAACTCGCAAGTAAAGCATTAAAATTCTCTTTAATTGAGAAAATATTGATTTTTAAGTCTAGAAAAAGCGAAATCGTACTTTAGTTGCAAACTTTCAAGCGGGAATATAGCGTACTATGTGGCCATATTATGGATCCACTCTTTATACACATGCAACATCACATCTTTAATTGCGCTACTTTATAAAGTGATAAAGACAAAAGATAACCCGATTTAGGCAAACGATTAAGGAAAAAAAAAAGAGGACCTAGAATAATTTCCTTTTCCAGTTATTTATAAAAGAATTGTCTCCTTTTCTGAAGCAGAAAAAAAAAAAAAAAAAAAAAAGCCCAAAGGGGAGGAAAGAAATAAAAAGAACGGAAAACCACAGACCAGTCTAAAAGCAACTCACATTAGCAAATCCGTTGATATTCTTTACCAATGAAGGAATGAAGCCAACACATTTAGAGAAAATGCATTCACGGACAAAATTGCATCCTCCTTTAAACGAAACAAACCTGGGTCTTTTTTCTTCCTTTACTCCCCCGTCCTGTTTTGGGGAGGGGGGGCAGAACCCATTGGTGGATAGGGAAGGGAAAGAAAATCAGGCTTTCTATGTTATTTCTGTATCGGTTTTTGGTATTATAGAGGAGTAAAGAAGTTTTTGTGTGGTGGTTTTTCATTGATCAGTCACTCTGAGCTAATGTAATTATCCTCATCAATAGGAGGCTGCAGAGAGAATCATTATGTGGGTGACATTGATAAATGATCGCCCAGGAACGGCCCTCTCGCGGGCAACCCCACATCTGACCCTCCCACACACACAATGTAGTCATAGAAACACCTAGAGAACCTCGGGCACCGCCGCGGAAGGGGCAAGAGAGGGAAGAAAAGCCTCTGGCGTCCGGGGCGGGGGTGAGGGCGAAGGGGGGCGGCCAGTCCCAGATCCAAACCAGTTCTGGCGACAAAAACAGCCAACGGCGGGGACGGAGGAGGGCGTTGCGGGAGGGAGAATCCCCCTTCCCAGCATCAAACCCTCACACAGTTGCTCACAACAAAGTGAAAATCCGCCCTCCAGACGACCCATTCCTCCACACCTTTACCATGTGTGCCCTCACTACCAACAACATCTGATGTTTGCCGAGACACACGTTCAAGTAGGTTTCTCCAAAGGAGTTAAATAATTAGGGGACAAACCTGTAGGCATCTCATTCTCACGAGGCTCCCTTCCCCCGCCCCCGTTCAAAAAACTCCAAACAACAAACCAACCAAACCCACAAACCTATCTGAACAAAGACAGCAGCTGGGCGACCCCCTCACTGCGTCCCCCCAGTTATTTACTGGGTGACCCCCCTCCTTTCTCTTCACCTCCTAACCCAGTGCCTCTGATTATGAGATAATGGATTTTGCGATTGTTCCTGTCAGGGGGAAAAAAAAAAAATCTCCACCGAAGCCCCCGTTTTCATCTTTTGACTGTTTTATTTAAGCCAATGGGAAAGTATTGAGAGCCGTAATTGATTCATAATGATCCATAAATCGATGTCGGAGCGCGGGGGGGGGGGGGGGCTGGAGGTGTATGAAGAGTAGAGGGGGGAAAGCTGTTTATTTATTTTATTTCTAAAGCTTCAACTAAAGTAGCTTCGACACTGCGGGGGGCTGGAGGGGAGGAGCGAATGGGCTCTGCCGGATCATCCATCATCGCTGTCACCCAGAGTCTGCCCCGAGGAGCCGTAGACGCAATCTCCCTTCTGTCTCTACACCGAAACTATTAATATTAAAACCTCCCTTCAAACACTGCCCCGACGGTCTCCATTCTCATCACACTCTGACCGGCCTTCCCCATCAGGCCCGCGTTGCCCCTGCGCCAAGCTTCCTCCCAGCCCGGCCCCGACGGAGGGAACTCCAGCGGCGGCGCACGACGCCCTTAGTTGATTACGGCGACTGCTAGGTGGCCCTCCTCGCCCCCGTCGATCTGAAGCACGTCTGTCTAACACACACACAACGCGCACACGGAAGGCCAGGTGAGGGCCGGGGCGGCCGGCGCGGAGGGGGAGAGTGTGCACTCCCGCTGCCCCTGCCCAAGCCCCCCGCACGCACGTCTGCACCGACCCGGCTCGGTGGGCGGCGGGCGGGGGGCTGTGGCTGCGAAGCCGGCACATCCAGACACCCAGACACCGGCCCTTCTCACACAGTGGCAACTTGCAGCGGAGGTCCAGGCTCCTTATCAAATTGCTGGCCTGCAAGACTAATGGGGAACTTGTGGAGGACCCCTGTCCAGTCCCTTTGAAGGAAGGTCCCTCCTCTGACAGCTGCTAGAGATATTAGCCACATTTCCCTCCCCAAATCTGCTCCGGGTTAACAGGCCCACAGGGGTGGGAGGGGGCGAGGAGGCCAGGAGGATCCTGATGGACGCTTCTCTGCAAATCTAACCAGGGTGAGCTGGGGCGAGTGCGGGGCGCTGACCTGGGGTGGGGGGAGAAGGGGGGGGTGGGCGGAAGACACAAACTTCCCTGATCTCTTCTCTCATTTTCCTTCAAAACGTGGCTTCTTGCTCAATTCCCAACCCTTAACAGATGGCGACTACAGTTCTCTCAGAATTTCTTAAAGAAAGGGAAACCTTTGGAATTTATTTCTGCTTTTGCTTTTCCATATAAATAAAAAAGTGTTTTTATATTACTCTTGTTTTGGAGAACATAAGCAATTTTATTCAGACTACAGTATTTCCTTTAACACTATATGGTTGTCAAAACACCATTCCCAGTTTCTTTGCTTTTGACAGCTGAGTCTTTCTTAAATATACCCAAATCGGAACTCTTTATACTAAATAGTAAACCCGAGATAGGAGCAAGTGCCTTCTGAGGTGGTATACAAAAAAAAGCATTATAAAAATTGGACAACTCTTACCACCTCTCTGTCTTAGCTTATGGAGGGTGGGGGGGAAGCAAGGAAATGCAAACAAATATTATTACAATTATTATTCACCTCCAAATATTTAAGAGGGTTAAGGTTAATGTAATAGGGTGTGAAGTTGTTAAAGAAATCAAACCTGAGATGATTTTATTCATTAAAACCAAGGATAGAGAGTTCTGGGATCTAAACTGCGATGAAATAGCTTAATAATAATTTCATTAAACACTTTCTAAACATGAGCCAACTACCAAGTAAACCCTTCAGCATTTACTCTACTGAGAGGAAAGGAAGAAAAACTTGGCCAGAAATTTTTTTCAGCTGACGTGAGAGTTAATTTATAAATGAAGAACTTGTCAAATTTTACGTACAAGCATTTAAGTTAAAAATATACAAATATTTAAATTTTGCAAAAAGACTCCAGGTGAAATTGGACAACAAAAATGAGAGGGAAGCTCTCTCTATTCCAAGTGGCACAGAATTTCTCCATGAACAGTTAGCTTGCATCGGAAGTGTTATTTCTGTGTTTAAACAGCAGAACATTAATTAAACTAGTAAATGGATTTATAAAAATTCTACCTAAAAATGATACAAAACAATAGAAGTTTATTTCCTTGTTCCTTTGTATACAACTTCTATTAATGTCTGCTTGTTTGTTTGTTTGTTTTGCAATGGGAAGATGGAAGAACCCAAAATAAGATACAAACTTGAATTTCTGGGATAGTAAATGATTTCCCAATCAGGCTGACATCACACAACTAAGCTAAAGTTTATGATAGTATCCCTTCTGAACATAGGGTTCAAAGTTTGGGTGTTACAAAGTTCCAGGATAGTATATTTATTTGCGAAATTGAGGGGGCATGCAAATACCTCACACCTTTTTTCACTTTGCATACTTTAGCAGGCATGGCTTGTGCAGTATCATCAAGCTAATGACAGAGATGTTCAGGAAAGTTGCGTGGAACTTTGAAAATGGCATTACATTGCCTGTTTTGTTGTTGTTTTAGAAAAAAAGTTTAAGTTTAGTGAGCAAATCATCATACTAGCGTGCCTGCACATGGAGCTGTCTGAAATAAAAAGACATCATACTATAATTTATATTAAATATTAATGATTAAATAATCTCTTCAACTCAGGATTTCAGACTCCATAGAAGTTGTTTACTCATCTATGAACATCTATATGTAAATTTTAATTTACATATTCAACAGTATTTTAGTAACTAAGAGAGAAAAAACACAGGTAGATGAATTATCTTTGAGCACAGACGTTAGTTATTTCTGATGATGTAAAATTAACCCCGAAAAAGCCCTTTATTCTGGCAGAGAATGAACATGAAAAGCTTTATCTGAAAGTATTTCTTTTTAACATAATGCATCTAAAGAGGAGGTTGGACGTGTTGGTGATCTTTCAACCTGGCTCATAACACACGCACACACACACACACACACACACACAGTTTCGTACCTTTAGAAGTTTTCTGCTGGTAGAATTTATAGGCCAAATATATACTGAAAGCCTACAGAGATGGTTACCTTAAAAAATTGTTGGTAAGTTAAGTTTCAAATATACTAGATTTCTGGGGGCAAAGCCATCACCTACTTTCAATCCCAAATATACAGTAGGTACCGTGCCACCTTGCCTTAAAACTATTAAAAACACAAAAGCCTAACAAAAAATCAAAAATGAAATATTTATTACCGCATTTTGTGACTTAACACCTTTTTTTTTAACATAACGTCACAGTCCTCATACAAGTATTTTAATGTAAATTTGACAAAGCTTAAAGGTAACAGCATTTTCTTCTAGTGAGGAACACGTGCTGAGAAAAGAAGAATTCATGGACATACAATACCAATTCCACAGCAGATCTGATACTAGCAAAAACATTCTTTTTTTTTTTTCAATTGAGGTAAACACATAGAATATCTAACATGAAACAATTAATAGACCGAACTCTGTACGAAGTTTGTTACAGTATTCTCTTGCTCCTTTTTATCCTCCAAGCTTTGAGTCTCGGATAAAGTCCTAGTTGTGGTGCTATGACCATTAATAACTTTTTTTGTGTGTTGAGGAAAGCTGCCCAACTTAAGACTGTTTTGTCCACAGCCAAGGCTTAGAACTCCTGGAAGAAGCTCCTGCTCTGTCTTTAAATCTTCACTGGCAAGCTCTTTGAAGAAGAGTCCCCCAAAATAATAATAAGAATTGGCTTATGAAGCACAAACTATAAAGATCTGTTTGAAACTAAAGGACACATTTATGGAGGAACAAAGGCCGGGCATGAAAACACATTCTTGAAGCCGGAGTCCGAGGGATGAGGTTTAGCCAGACGTTCACCATGGTCTCCAGCATGGTTCTTTTTTCATTGGCCCAACAGGTTTAAAATATACCACAGTCTCTCCTGGATAGTGAATTCACTGATGAACCAAAACAGTCATTCTTTTGGGAACAACACACATAGTGTGGAAAACAAGGATATTTTTTTTTTTTCTCTTCTAAAACTATTTGAGGCAACATAACGGAGTGATCAACAGAAATGTACAAGTTTAACTTAGTTCCTATGTTTATACTACAGTAGTTATAACTCTCGGAGTCTTTTTCCAGAGGATCTTTACATGGACAGAATTGTCTCAGTGAGCCCATGATTTCACATTTGTGTTCTTGTCTCATTGGTCCTCTGTTGCTTGATGAAAAATGACAAAAAGTAAAAAATAATCACAGCTGTCTGGAATTTCATATTGAGTGTCAACATCTGGTAAAAGTTCAGAAAGTCTTAAAATAGTTTTTGCGTGTGTTTCCTTTTCCCTTGAGTTCCCTTATACTATTGGGCATGAATGTCCATAACCTGTCCGCCAACATTGGGATCTACAGAATTTAACATTGTGGGACTCTGTGCTGACATAGTCATTCCAGGGTGGGAAGGGGGTCCTCCGTGCATCATCATGGCTGGGTGGTGGGGATGGCTTGGCAAATATGAATGCATTGGGGGTCCATGTCTTAACTGAGTAGGGTGTGGGGTCATCTGGGGAGGAGTGTAACTTGGCTGTGCCATACTCATTCCCATAGGACCACCCTGAGAAACGTACTCCCCTGGCATGCTCTGCAAACCTGAAAAGAGAGAGGCAAAAAGAAAGCAGGTCAAATTCCTAGACATTTTTATACTTTACCCATCAAAGATGAAAGGAAAAAAAAAAAAAAAACAACAGACACTGCAAATCTTATATCTAAATTTAGCTGCAGATTCTTGCCAATGTTTGCAGACATTCAAATTGTAGTTTGCATTTAATTTCATCGCACAGCAGTATAATGCAACACAACAGAACTAAATATTTAATGCAACTAAATGTCATAAAGTGGAACTGTTTTTCAAAATGGTATTCAGTACATTTCTTTGATAAATGCAATAAGAATATAAATTCTAAGTCGAGTTTTATCAGTTAACTGTTGATATATCATTTCTTTTCCTTTGTTGCATTTATAGAAATGGACAAAAATTATAGATATTAAAATAAAGTTGACATCTTATCATATCTATATTTCTTCATGAAAAATGTATTGTACAAAACATTATGGCATATTCATTTTGAAGGGATGGGCTTTTACGTATATTTAAAATGAAGCCCCCTTTTGAATTAGAGGCATTCTTATAGCAGTACACCCAAGAGATTGTAAAGGTCAGAGGTAAGAAGTCAAAGTAAGGTCATATGACATGCCCAGTAGTTTATGTCTGAAAATTCCAAAAAAAAGAGAATGCCTTGAAATGAGGAATAAAATATAACACTTCTAGAAATTCTTAATCAAGACACACGAGATTTGAAGTTGTGAGTTAAAATGTTGGGAAGTCATCAGTTGAAGGATTCTGATTTCTCTTGCAAGTCACCTGTTCATTGAATTAAGGTTATATTATATTTATTGTTGCCCATCCCCAGAGCTAAAAGGACAGCTTTATTCACCTCTATTTAACCTCCAGTACATACAGTTGAAAAGCTGAACAGATGTTTTTGACACTGTAAGCTGGTAATCTAAAGGCTTATACGCTGCAGTCATTTTGTTAAGTAGATCCGCAGTCCATTATTAAGAGAAGTGGCAAAACCATCTAAAGACAATAACACAGCCTGCATAGTCCCAGCTCTCTGTTTATTCTACCACAGCAGCCTGCTCAATGGATGATGATAATTAAGTACCAAATATACCATATTGTCTGGCTGCATAATCAAATCAAGAGAGGATAATATTCTTCTGTATTAAGCTATTAATGTAATTGGTCATGAAGCATAAAATATGTTATGTAATTAAATAGGCTAGAAATTATATGGCCTATATTAAGAATTATCCAAGCTGAGCAAATGTTTTCTCTATAGCTGTTTTAGGGAACATTGCTTTCTACATTTTTTGACTGCATTAGTAAAGGAAGAAAGGAAGGAAATTGGCTTCATCAGTGGTGTGCCATGGTGACCCCCTGAGATCTCATATAAAACGTTGGCCTCTATTTACATATGGAGCATGATTTAATCAAGGTACGTGTTGTTATATTCAGCCTCATTAAACAAGGAAGTTTCAATGTTATATGAATTTTTTTATGCTCTGGTGTCTTCAGCAAAGGATATGTCTTGTTGGTAGACTCTGAATTTTTTTCAGATGTCAAAAACACTTGAAGCTTTAAAGTCTAATGGGTTTCTTAATCCAACTGCAGCCATTCAGCCTCAGTGAAAAATCCATTCCTTCATATTCAGTTGCTCCTAAATGTCTTTCCCTTTAAATTTATTGACTGACTTTCCTGTCTTTCTGTCTCATGTCGAAAGTCAGTAGGCACATGTAAAAAATAATCAAAACACACCGACTCCCTAGTGAAGAATCAATGGTGTCACTGCTGTCATATATCTAGACTAGGCATAATGAACTGCAGCATTTCATCTTTGCATATAAGATAATTTGGGCATCAATCGTGTTCTGACAGATTTATGTCACTCAAAGGACAGTTCTACTTTTCCTTTTTTTTTTTTATCGCTTCATTGAAGCCTGCTTAATTTCTCTCAGTCAACTGGTGCCCCCAAGACGTTATTTTTATTCTTAAATGTCCAATATCCGCCCGATGTCTGTGTTTGTGCTCATCGGGGCCTCAGTAAATAGGCTAAGAGGCAGTCCCCCCTGCTTAAGACACACGCAGGCTTGTCAGTTGGCCTTTTCTAAAGTGTGTATCTGTGTCATCTGTGCCTTCGGAGATGGTGATATATATTTAAAAACAGGTCCTTAGTTTGGAAAGGCATGCAGTTATGGGCAAGGAAAAATAAAATGGGGGCAAATTATAAAAAATAAAATAAAGTCTCTGCAGTGACAGTGAAGACAGGTCGCACCCGACTGTACTTACTTCCCCCTGGCTTTGCGATTGCTTTACATGGTGAAGGTTACATGTAGTGCCATTGCCCATCCATGCCCATATTCATGCCCATTCCACTCATAGGTCCTAGAAAGGAGATAAAATCCGAGAAGAGGCCAGAAAATCAGCAATAATTGATGGTAAAAAAAATAGGAGGAAACTCAGATTCCTTCTCACTTTTTGCCTTGGTTTAAAAAGAAAAAAAAAAAAAAAAAAAAGAAAAAGGATGTGTATGGGGCAGAGTAAAATGGTACTGCTGTCAACTCTTTACTTTTTAAAGAGGATTCTTTTCCCCCACCCAAGGGAAAGAAAGCAGACAGAGCAGGCAGCAGGCAAATGTTAAACCCACCATGAGCGTGGGAGAGTAGAGTGGATGAAGAAGGCTGGTGGAGAAGGTGATACTTCCCAGGGAAGCCCAGAGGAGGGATGAGCAAACCTACCTGCAGGCCGGATTCCCATGTGTTGTTGACCATCCAACACAAAGCTCCCCATGGGCTGACCCTCTGGACTATACGCTGCTCCTTGGCTCACTGAAGGATCAAGAAGAAAACCTGATTGTAGTCATTCGAGGACACAGAGGAGAAAGAAGAAAAGATATACCAAACAATCAGCAATTGTTCCTGCTGCAGCACTGAAACGTTACAGCAACAACGTGGTTGGCGCTTGAAAAAGGGGGGTGTGGTCTGTCTGTGTGGTTCTAGGATTGAGGTAAGATGAGTGAGTGGCTTTAAAAAAGGTTCTGGAGGAAAGACTTCACCAGCCTGTCTAACAGGTGGGTCACCCTCTGTAGCTTTTGCTTCTCGACTTCTTTCTCGATTGGGGGAAGAGGGACAGGGAATCTGAAGTATAAATATTGCCACGTGCTATTAAGTTAAGATTTTGTAATCCTGCATCTCTGGTGGCTTATAAAATTTCACATCAGACACAAACACTTGATATTCGAGCACAGTTTTACAAGGTTAAACAGACTCAATGGAACATTTGCTTTTTCACTCATACCAAAGAAAATGTAAGCGTGGTAAATATAATATTTCAATTGTTTTATATTCTTCTCCAACAGGTCCCCGGCCTCCATTAGTGGAACGATATTTCAGTGTTAGTGGGGAAATTTTGCCAAAGGAAATTAATTTTCTTAAATTCTTTAAACTGAGGCCACAGTTTAAATCTCCATCCCTTTGGACACCCTCGTGAGTAACAACAGTCATCACCTACATGGAAAATAGTTTTCTTTCCCGTAGACCTTCTTGCAGGACACCACAAGTCCTCAGTAAACTAAGGAAATGCCTATTTCGAAGTAGAATAATTAGGAGTTCATGGGGATGGTTCTGACAGTACTGTGTAACGATGGCTTTAGAGAAACAGAGAGACTCTGTGAGAAAAACCCACATGTGTTTTCGTGGGATGGATGGGAAGCATTTTAATAAAAAATAATGCTGGCAATGCAGCAGGTCAGGCTTTAATAGAATATTATGAATAGTCAATGCAAATGAATGGATACAATGAGTTTAACAGGGGATGTTCCAGGAGTGAAAGCAATGCGCACACCAAGGAATTGTGGGTAAGGAGAAAATGAGAGTGTGCTAATGATTGGATGCAGACAAGCAATGAGTAATTCCAGAGCTCACAGTCAAACAAACTGCTTGTGGCACTAATACTTGTGCCCAATTACCAATTCAGAAAGAAAATAAAAAGCAGTGTCAGTAGAGTCAGGGTGGGAAATCTCCAATTAGCACCAATTAGTGAAGTTGCTTCCTAGAATGGAATTCTGGGGACATTAAAAAACAAATCCTCCCAGAATGCCTGATGGAAGCATTTCTTTACCAGGTGATGAAACTCCTGAAGTATAACTTGATGAGGATTTGTGCCTGTGGGATGTGAACACAGATATGAGTTGGAACTTGCCTGCTCGATTTGACTGGTCAATCATGGGCTGTACTATTCTTCTTCTGGCATTAATAAACCTGAAACAGAACAGAGACGTCCAGTCAGCAAATGCAATTTCTGTGCTCCGTGAACACCTCTGCACGAACGCTGCGGAGGACACAATACAGTCAAACATCTACTGAAAATTATCTTTTTAATTCAAAGGCAATTTTCCCTCTCCATGTTCAAAAATAGCTGACTGGATCATCTCCTCCATCATCTCATAATCAACTCAAAGCTGACGTGCTAAAAAGGCTCAGGAAGGGAAAAAAGTTTTCCCTGAGAAAACTTCTATTAATTTGCAATTGTGCTTCTGCCTCTTGAACAAGTCGGAATCTGGTTAAAGTTCACAGGCTGGAAGATTTTCCCCCTTTCCCTAAACTCGCCATCATAGGGAGACCCAGCCTCCCCTTGCAGCTGGTCATAAATGGAGACCAGGCTCTGGCACTCGGCTTTCACAAGGTATTGTTAGGTCAGCAAAGCCATCAATTAGGCTGTCTGAAGTTTTATCACCAACACAGCAGTAATAAGTGCTGGCCAGAAAGACTTCTGCTCTTCGGCAACTCCTGCAGTTTAAGCCTGTAAAGTTAGGGGTCACTTAGAGGTCAGTGCCAGCTGGGGGCGGCCTTTCCAGTCTAAGCTGGGACACCCAGGGCAGGGATAAGGTAACTGCCAACCATAAACCCAGCCACCTTTCAACCCACTAGAAAGGCAGAGCCTCAGGTACACATGGTTGATATTAGAGTCCAAGAAACATTTTCAAATCAGGTGGTAGCTGAATCACAGGAATGTAAAGGAGAAGCACTTATTTCGTATAGAAGCCTGGATCTAATTTTGCTGGAAATCCAAAAATAAGTGCCTACTTCATGTTACTTTAATGTTTAATAATGCCCATCAAATATTCATGTACAGAGTAAGATGATAAGAAATCTCCTTTATTTCTCCAAATTTAATAAAAACAAAACAGTTTTCTACCATTTGCGAGTTACCCCTGTCCCCATGCATTTAATGACATGCATTCCCCACACGCTTGAGCTGATGCACAGGATTCACGGGCTGCATGTTTTCAGGGGGGACGTGGAGGGAGGGAGATGCCTAGCGTATAGCTAGCTGTTCCTGCAAAATATACCCATGGATGACGTTTCCCAGTATTCCCAGTTTCAAATCTTAAGTGCAGGGGGACTTCATGATTAATGAGTCTACATGGGGTCACAGGCAGGAACTGAAAACTCATTCTTTGAAATTAGCCAGGAAAATTCTAGCGTGTTGGCAGCTCTGCGCTCCTATGGCGTTCAAGTCCCTTCTGTGGAGGACAGCAGCCCACACCCGTTCAGGCCTCCTGTGGGCACTCTGGTGGGAATACAATTAGACTGAAGAAAAATAGCCTCTAGAAAACCAAAAGAGTCTTTTGCATATGGGGTTTGTTTGGCAAACAATGAACTTCTTTATTACTTAAGAAAGCGTAGCTCAGATGTCACACCCCCTCAGGTTTGGGGAAGAAAGTGACAGCTTATGAGAGGTGAAAACAAAAAAGAGAGTGGAAACTGCGTATTTATTCCCACTGGGCACCTTAAGTGGTGCTGAGGAATATCTGACCAGATAGATCACAAAGCCTTCCAGAAGTATCCCTCAAATCAGAGAAGGAACTTAATGGTCTACTCTTTTCCTCACTGCTTTTACTGGGACCAAGGAGGACTGACCTGAGAGTTCCACCCCCAGATCTCTTTTCATCAGCTCAGGTTAAGACCAATTGAGATGCTCAAGAGAGGAGAAGCCTTTCCTCTGCTCCTTGAAGTTTCTAATGGAGGACACACATGGCAGGGGCTTCACCTCTTTTTATGTGCTACTAATCCCGGTTTTGTTTTTTTCCTATAGGCCAACTCTTTAGGTAAAATGAATTGCTATTTTTTCCCTTTTTAATTTCACCCTTTTACTCTTTTATTATTTACATCTGGAGGTTGTTCGCTTATTTATGTCTTTCTCTCCAGTTCCCCCAAACACTCCCTTCCTCACAGAGCTGCAAGGAATCATGGTCCTTAGTTCTCAGCAGGAGAACTCCACACTGTCTTCAAACAAATAATTACGGGGAAGGTTAGAGGTTCACTCAAAGGTCATTTCTTTGGATACTAGTCAGAATGTTTACATTAGTAAAAACGGGGTCCGCTCAAAAGGTTGTTCAATGGGGGATCCACAACAATGCAGAACATTAAGAAAAGCAATCTGTGTGCTCCCAGGTCTTTATAGAAGCGCTGAACTTGGAAATGCCACTCCAGTGTTACATTTTCAACTAGTTACCATGGCATGGACTGAATGTTCACTAGCAGTTATGGCGATGGCCTTTCTTCGCCCAGTTCTACTAAACAAATAGGCAGAGAAGCCTCTGAAGGTTTTCACTAGATCCTTTTACAAAGGGTCATAAGAGATTTTGCTTTTTTCACTAGGGCTCCGGTGAGCCTCTCTGAATTGTTGCTCTCAAACAATGTTTGTGATCGATAGGGCTGTATCTTGCCAGATTCCTGATTCTACCACATTCTTTCAAATCATGCAGAATTTTAAAAACATATGGGCCCCAATTTTTCAGAAATCTCTTAACATACAACTCCTGCCAATTGTCAACTCCCCTGATCTTGGGATATCTTACAAACACCATAGATGTTACTATTAACATTACCAATTAATGAGCTGACTGTAAGAACACTTTAACACTAAAAAATGAAATTACCCCACTGCACTGATGAGCCACAGGCCACTCTTAGAAAACACACCCATGTACATAAAATGAAGCCATTTAATTATAGATTCAAACAATCAAATTAAGAGTAATTTTTATTTCTTTAATATCAGTAATGTGAAATTTCCAAATATGGTCTTTCCCCAAAATTACATAACATGAAAATTTTTCCCACTTCCTCTGATCTATATTTTAAAATGAAGTTATTCAGTGCTCAAACAGTAAACAGAATATCAAGTTTTGATTCCACTTAAAATCTGAAGAGTCTAAGTTGAAAACAGACTGATCTTCCATCTTTCAAGGTCCAAGCTCCATTCATATGGAAAAATGCAACTCACTGGTTCAAAGACAAAAGACATCTTAAAAGGCTCAAAAGGTTTCTTGGCTATTAAATGGGTCTTACAAAATAACATTTTGATGAGTTAAGTGTAAATGAATCAGACACATATGGATTAAGTTATCCTTGAATTTCACACGGGTTTAAAAACTAAGGGGAAAAGAGGGTGTTGGCAAAAACATTTTGGACTTTGCCAAACCCAAAACATTTGAAAAATTGCTGAAGACATCCAACTAACCAAAATGCAGCAAGCTGCACCCAACTTTAATGAAAACCCCCGCAAGTTATTTCCAATCCAAAGACTGTTAGGTTTTTCATCTGTATCTGATATTAAAAAATTCTCTAAGTTGTAATGTCATCCCAGAATGATTTTGAAGTTGAAGACATATACTTTTCTATTGGTACAAACTATTTCACCCGAAATCACAAAGTCTTCTTAGATAGCTCTTAAAAGCATTCTGAGGTTTGTACAACTTGCGTGTAAAATATGCCATCTATGATAAATGCCATAAATGTGCTAGTAAGCCTAGTGCCTTATCCAGATTTCACTTAAAAAATATTTTTCATTAGCCTCACTGTGACTTTTTTTAAGGGCTAGAGATAATTCCATTAGTGACTCCTTAGGGAATGAGTACCCTAAAGTACACTAGTTCCATTGATTTGTATTGAACACAAAGTTAGTATCCAGGCTCACAAAAGCTCTGGAGAGGATCTACTAAGACTATCTACTTTCTCATTAAATTTTACTAAAATAGAAAATGCATTAGTATGTGTGATCCTTAAAAATTATATACTTAGACGGTTAGTTTAAAAATAACTTAATTATAGAAATAAATTCAATGACTTTCCAAGAATCATGAGGCCTTTTTGAGTCAACTTAGAGTGAAAATATATATATATCTCTATATATTAAAAAGAATAAACCCAAGAGAGGAAAATATCATTGAAATTTCATCTTATCTTGTTGGAGAGAGGTCTTCTGGAGACCTCTCCCACAACCCCACCTTAAGCCCCAACAAAAGAGCCAAACATTTCTGCAACCAAAATCTGACCGCGGTGATTTTTTTTTTAAAGTGTTTTCACTCCCCAGCATATTTCAGATTGATAGAAGTAGACTTAGGTGTCATTCCTGATTGTCGGTTGATTCCTTTTCCTTTCTCTTTCTCTCTCTTTTTAAATGGCTGATAAATCCCTCTTTCTGGTTCACTAACTTCATGCCCCACCTGGTAACCCATTCCTTTCGGCAGCATTCCTTTTGTTAGAAAGTGCAGGCTTCCACGGAGTCAACTGGAAAGATGCCAGCCCTGAAACCCTCTGAGGGGGAATCAAGAATCTCCAGAACTGAAGCTTTTGCATGGTTTGGTCTGGTTAAGGAGGGGGGCTGAACTACTGAAGAGGGATCCGATCAATTGGGAAGAGGTGTTATAGGCAGCTTGGTGATTGGGGACCTGTTAAAAAATGAAAAACCTCTGTTTCTCCACTTTCCCCAGCCATGGGACTCATCAGTAAAGGTGCTTATTCGCAAAGCTCGCTACTGGTTGGGGTGTGCAGCAATGAAGCCTCAACAGGGGCAAGTCAGTTATCAAGTTTCTTCATTTTTTTTTCTTAGTTCACAAAGAAAGCATGTGTTTTTCTGTGTGTGGTTATGGCTAAGAGTGGGACTTTCTCAATGAGATACATTGAAAAGGCTGAATCAGTGAATTAAGCAGGTTTAATGCCTTTGAATGTGTATTCTGACATGCAGATGATTGAGTCATGTCTCAAACATAAGTTTTTCACAGGTGGCCAGATAAGTGGGTCTTTTCTCCCAGACAACTGTGAGCAAAGTATGGTAAACAAATGAGATCCATGGGCTACTTAGGGACACATTCATGGTTCATAATTAATTTCCCAGAGCTACAGCTTAATTTATAATTTGATAGATACTAGATTAGTCTACAGCTCTCAAAACACCACGAGCTAACACTTATAAATTTACAATATAAAAACATGATATTAATCTGGAATCACACACCTTTTGTAGCTTTATGAACAGGCCTTGAGCAGTGGAGTATTTATGCTGACATGAAAGGTCCTGGGCAAAATTATCAAGTAGCTCATGCTTATCTTCTGATGACCTTCTAATGTGTTCTTTCAAAATTCTTTCTTTTATCTAATTCTTCCCTCAGGTTAGGAGGGTGCACATAGGTTCTTTACTAAAATACCCTACTTTGGGTAAACGCTTCTCAGTAATTGTTCCATATTCCAGACTTCTCTGTAGAGCAAAGTGATGAAGAGCATGGGCTCATATTTTCTGCCCTTTCCTTGTGTGTCACCTTGGGCAAGTCTATGTAAACTTCTAGGCCTCAGTTTGATTCCTATCTATAAGCTGGGGCAATAGTTGGGCCCAGATTGTTTTTGAGGATTAAGGGAGATATTGCATGTAAAATCTTTGTGCCACAGTACCTGGCACACAGTAAGAGCTCATTAAATGTTAGCTTACACTCAAAATGCATCTGTCTCATGTCCCCTCCTAAAGAGCTCTATTCTCTTACGGGCAATAATTCAGACTAGGTGGGTTATTATTAAACAAAGCCATGCTGAGTTGATAAGAGGGTAATAATGTGTTGTACCCCTGCAGGTAGCATGTGTCCATGCCATGGGGTCTTCCCAGAGATTACAGCTAATACAAGTGTGTAATGCCATGGTGGGGATTTTAGACACTGGAGTGGGAATCTCCTGGGGGGCTGGGTAGTGGGGCGAGCTATTTTGGAATCACTCTCTTAACGGTTCTCTAGATCCTTGCAACTCTGTGTTCCATGGACGAGCCACATCAACATCACCTCAAGCTTGTTAGAACTGCAGAAATATAGTGGTCCCCACCGTGGCACTACTGAATCTGAATCAATATTCTAAAAGATTTCCAGGTGACATATGCATATTTAAGTTTGAGAGTTTCTGCTCTAGGTCACATACCAAATACATGATCCAGTACTCTTACTAAGAATAGAAACTTGCAAAGATCAAGTTGTAATCAAGAACCTTAGCTGTGAAAATGCACATACTATTCTCTTTAGTTATGTCAGATCTAAACAGTCCTGTAATCACTTGTCTTGGGCAACAAACAATTTATAATAATTTAATACATTTTACTCCATCGGTACCTCCTAAAGGAAAAGTTGGACCAATGAAGTGTTCTTGTGGAAACTGTTCTCTCTCAGGAATGGAGAGCAGGAAAATGGTAGATTTCTATTTTTATTTCATGTAATTCTGCTCTGAGTTTTTAATGATAAGTATGATTATTTTCATAATTAAAAAAGTGTTTAAAATGACCTGGAGAATTTGGCATCCTATTTGACTAAGGCATATACAGCCAATACTAGAGACTTTTTAATAAAAGTATTTGAGAAATTCCTCTAAGATAGGGAATTATCTTTTATTTTCTTTATAATACTCAGCAACAATAAACATTATTCCATAAGTATAATCACACCCAATGGCGCGTAACAAAACATCCCAGCAGGTTATGATTTTGAAGCACTGTTACTCTTCCAGAATGCCATCAGATTATTCATGTGCGGCTATTTATCATGCACTATAAAAGTGATCTTTCAAAGCTACTTGAAAGCAAGGGAGGAGAAAATACACAAAGATCCTTAGCTATTCATATCTAGGATCTATCCTCTTAAAGATAAAATACTAAGTCAATAGACATAAGTTGTAGTATATTACCTCATCCTGTACATGATTTATTGCAGATGGAAATCAACTAGAAACTGAATTACTCTGAAAGTTTTACTAGTGACATTAAAATTCCAGATCTGTATACCTACACTCCTAATAGTGCTTCTGAAAACAATTCTTTACAGACACGGAAGATACATCTACAGCTTTGTTCGGCTCTATCAGCATAAAAAAGCAGGAGTAATTGTTTTCAAAATTACCAATGATCAAGTACCTGTTCATCTATCTGAACACTACTGCCTGACTGGGCTTCGAAAAATCAACCAGTCACTTGATAATCAGTTACACACATTTTAGCCGGTTCTCATCATGTTCCTAGCCATTTCCTAATTCGCGCTAACAGGAGAAGATCCCGACAAATCTAGTATCTCTTTAGCTTTCAACATCACCTTTGATTGGAGTATTAATTCTATATCCTACTTCTCAGTGGAAGCCACCTAAGCATGAACTTGCTAAAAAATACACCAAGCTGTTTAGTAATTATGTATTAGCGATGTTTGAGGAGATCAAGGTGCACTTACGTGCCCTATTCTATGGATATCTCTTTGATGAGCTTGTCATCTGCTCGGAAGAAGATGTAGGAGGATTCTCCCATACAGTCTAGCAGGCCAGCTGCTAGCTGCCTGTCAAGCCCTCAAATGGACAAGTAGTCCAGAAGCAAAAATGTCACTCCTTTGATCTGGCAAAGGAGCAGCTGCTGATTTATAGCGTAGGACTTTGTTCTTCCGTTCTATTTTACTTTCTTTCCTAAGGCAGAACCACAAAATCCAGGAGAAAAAAAAAAAAAGTGCCGTTCCCGGCAACATCAACAAGCCCTGACAATTGCAACAGGGTTTTTCTTGGCCCGAACAAAGCTCTCAGGCATCTCCTTTGACGCTCACCTTTCCCCCTCCTCTCCCCCTTCTCCCCACCATTTTTTGCAATGCGGTAGTTATTGTTTAATTCAGCTTCTGTAAATGGAATGGACTGTGGCCAGCAAGCCTGGGGCATAAACACACCTGTATGAAAGGAGTCTTATTGTAGCAACCATCTACAAGCAAGCTCGCATGAACCACGCGTTCCTGAGTTGAGAAAGAATGCTCCATTTTTCCTGACAGCAAATTTTACCCTAAGTGAGTTTCTACTTTTGGTGCCACCAGCCTCTGATGACCACATTTGAACTGTTTCCTCTTCAACGGCATTACACCCTTCAGATCCAAGAGAAAAAGGGATTCGATTTTTTTAATCTGTGAGCAAACAGATCCATCAAAAATGTTTATTCACTGTCTATAATATCAATCATTAAGCCCCGAATTAAACAACATCCTGAAAAGCTTTCGCAAATGCAGTATCAAAGATGCCATAATGTTGATTTCGTTACCACTGATTTATACTGACACAGGCTTCCCTGAGTAATATATAAGGGAAAAAATCAACCACAAAATCTCCATAAGCCATATGCATCGCCTTGCTAAGAATTAAACTGGTTTCAAACGCATGATCCCGTTCTCAGTGGATACATCTGTCACGTCAGCGATGTCCTGTCAACCAAGTGGAACAGGAAACAATGTGGCCTTGAGATAAACTGTGAGAAGTCATTAGCCATATGCATGTACGTATGTGTGTGTGTATACACGCACTTCCACATACATGTATGTATATGTATGTGTATACACATACACACACACACACACACACACACACACACACACATCAGGCAGGCAATAAACTTTGCAGAGATTAACACCTGGCTAAGTTTTCTGTGCTGCTGCTGAAAGGAAGGGTAAGAAGGGTTGTCAACTCTCGAATATTTAGACATATAACCACATAGGTCAAAGACAGAAAGTTTGTAGGCAGTGGGAATGCTGAAAATGATGGAGAAAAGAAAAGCTGCTAAAAATCCTTGCTTTTCTGCCATCATGCCATGTTCTAGTGTTTGCTCTCTTCTCCCCTTTCTCACTTTCCAGGCCAAACAGACATTCTTCTCAGCCTCATTCCTTGCTTTATCCTATGTCCCCCAGTGGTCGGTCAACAGTTATTCAGCACCCACCGCCTCAATGTCCAGAGAACTGTCCTCGTAGAGCTTTCTCTGGGAGTGCATACGTATCCCAGGGAGAGACTGGGTCCTGGAGGGGAAAGGTTAGGGGGTAGGAAGGGCAGCAAGGTATAGAGAACAGGGATTATGTAAGGCCTCTTTTCATCCTTTTTTGGTCCTAAAAACTTTAGAATGAGTAAGTATTAAGCTCCACAGTAATCTGTACATGTGTCACACACTGATAAATCTTCTGCATTCTGTACCTAACAAAAGACAAGTTTAATAACAAAATATGACAAGATCATATATAATAAGAAATTATATATAATAGGTAAGTATATAATTATATGACTCTCTCTGTGTCCATATTATTTAAAATTTTAAAAATGCAGTTCAAGCCTTTAAAGATTTTTACTCTTTGCAACCATAGAAACAAATTGAAAAGCACAATTTGAGAATACATAATAATTACAAATCATAGCAGTCCACACTCAGTAAATAAGTGTGATGGAGTCAATTAGAGAAGTCAGATGATGGTTAATCACCGGATTCTTGGAGGAGGGAAGTTGGACCAGATTAAAAGCGTATAGATTATTGGGAAGGAAGGAAATAAGGAAATGGTGTGTGTGAAGACACTGAGGCAGACCAGGGCCCACTGTGTGCAAGAGAGGGTGCAGGAACTGAATTCAGACAGGCTCCTGGTTTTGGTCTGGAAAAACATGGCCATAGTTAATAGACAAGCTGGTGGAGGAGTTTTTATTTTTCCAGCTTTATTGAGATGTAATTGATATATAACATTGTGTAAGTTTGATATATAAGACTGTGTAAGCTTAAGGTATACAACGTGTTGATTTGACACATTTATAAATTACAAAATGATTAGCACTATAGCATTAGCTAACACCTCCATCGCATCACATAATTACCATTTCTTTTTCGTGGTGAGAACATTTAAGATCTATTCTCTTAGCAACTTTCAAGTACATGATACGAGACTGTTAATTATCATCACCAGGCTGTGCATTAGATTCCCAGAACTTATTCATCTTCTAACTGGAAGTTTGTATCCTTTAACCAACATCTCCTCATTTCCCCCACCCAGGTGAAAGTTCTTGAGTAACAAATTGAACCTCTGAAATTCCTGAAGAGTGGAATGATGAAATATGGTGCTTGAGGAAGACCTATTTCTGAGAGCTATGTATGAGTTGATGAGAAGCTAGAAGCTAAACGGTAGAAAGCTATTCTAATCCAAGCAGAAGAGGGAAATAAAGTGAACTCAGACTAAGGTGGTAGAAATACAAAAGAAGTAGGCCATGTGGGTTGGAGAACTGCTGATGAATTGTGCTTAGTTGGCAAAGATACAAATATAAACGATATTAAAAGGATAAACCTGAGAATCTATGTCTGGTATGCTATAGTATACACTGGATGAAAATTGGAAATTTTGGAGGAATTCCTACTTGTTGTGATGAGGAGAGGCAAACCCAGCTTTCCAGATGTTGCCTTTGAGTTGACAGTGGGACTTTCAGGCTGAGAAGCTAGTCAGGCCACTCAAGACAAAGGACAAAAGAAGAGTGAAAGGCTAGAAAGAAGCGACTTTAACTTCAAAACCCTCTCATCTCTTCAAATCTCCAAAACTAGATGAATATTTCAGGCTGTGGCAACGAGTATAATAAACTGCCTAACTACTTCCAAAAGAATTACTTCCTCTTCATAGATCCTGCAGATTTTACCAAGTCCTTTATCTAACAATGGCTGGTCAAGTTAATTGTCAGTAAAAACCTTTATTCCTATTAGGTCCAGCTTGCTTTTTCTTTTAATTCTGAGATAATTTGTGTGACTGGATTTAGAGGCCAATGGTAATAATGTACTGTGTACTGCTAAACAAATTGTGTTTCACTTCATACTTTGTGGAAGTTCCAAAAGAGTTTTAAAGATTGGAGATAGGAAAAATATATGGGAGACTGTTTGTTTTTTAAGACAATTAAGGGTGGGTTTTCTCCAGGTAGTGACAACTAATTTAGAAGAGAATTGATAGGACAAAGTGTTACATTGAAAAGGGACTCCATTAAGTGTGATGGCTTCCAAATTGTGTCCTCCTTTCAAACAGTATTTTTCTTTTTAAATGGGCTTTTAAAGTGAAAACTATAGCACTTCACCCAAAATGGTGTGGAAACAAATGGTTCTCAAGTGTCTATTCTTCAACTCAGGCCAAACCACCCCAACACCAGCAATCTACAGCCACTTGGTGTTTGGAGGGAAGGGGCTTGCATGAGAATGTCCCCGTGGCCCTTTCATTTGTCTGTGGGGCTCCTTTTTCTAAAGCAGCAGGGGAGACCTCAGAGACCAGCGTGGCATGCCAGGAGTGTTTGGATGGGCCAGCCTCTTATCCTTCTTCCAACTCTCCTGCTGGTTTAAAAGAAAGAATGTGGCAGAAGACACATGAGGAAAGTGGCAACATTCTTAGGGCCCTTTATCAATACCACTGCTTTCTTTAAATTGTAGCTTGGTCTCTTGTTCGAGAGGCTGAGATTTTAGCACTTTTAAAGGGAACCATAAGTGAGAAATCTCCTAGGTGTTAAGCTTTAGAGTGGCTTCAACCCAAAATAAGAAAAAAAAAAAAAAAATGAGATTAAAACACAGAAAGTCAAGTAATATTAAGAAAAAGATCCAACAAACAAAATATCATAAATATGCATATATGGTACAGTCTTTCTGTTTAAATCAAATGGTATTTAACCAGTTTATACTGGCATCTAGTCCAGGTGCCAAAGGGGGAAAAATCGAAGATTTAAAAAATGTCAAGGTCACTTCAAATAAACTATAGTTCTAACAGCTATACATCTAACAATAATCTTTAAAAATTATTATGAAAACATATCCCATTATGTCAAGAGGCAAAAAAATCTATTCATAAACATATGACTTAATGTCTTCACATTTATGATGATCAGACATCAAAGACCAAATTCCAAATAAAATTTCCTGACTGCCTTTTCTTAATAACAAATTGAACATCTTTTACTTTGATTTGCAGCTGGGTAGCATTCTGTATCTTCTTCAGCGCTGTTATATGCAGTCTTTCCAAAGTGACGGTATTATTACCCACAAAATTTTTAGCATCATCCCGTAATCATAAAAGACATAAAATATATCTTTATAAATCACAAGAGACTCAGCAAAGCAGCAGTTATGCCACATCTGCTTTAATCCTTAAATATTTTAGCTTTAGAGGGTTAGTGGATTTCTTTCCCCTGGTTTGCAGAGAAATAAAGACATCAACCTTTGATTCCTGTGTTCCAGACAAAGCTATAGTCTCCAATAGACAAAGAAGCAAACACTTTGTACTGCAATTTGAAAGGATTTTTTTTTTTGCATATTCACATTTCACATCTATCAGAATTTCCTAAAGTGGCTTACTATTAGAAATAGAAATGATAGCATTTGAATGATCTCCATTTTCACAGTAAAGATAAAGTAACATAAAAATAATTTAATTTACAAATTGGTTTAACTGCTATACAGTAATGTACATATAAACAAAAAGGCAATTAATAAGTATAAAGTTAATATGCTAACATGCTAGGAACACACTATTTCTTCGATTTGGGATGGCCTTTCTCCCATGGCTATCTGGTCAACACACCCTTCAAAATTCTTATCAGAGAACAGCTTTTTGAGGTAACTTCTCTGATTCCACAGTTTGAGTAAGAAGCACTTCTTCAGTCAGTAGCACTTATAGCTCACAGGCCCATCACAGCATTTATTCAATACTATAATCACAATTTACGTGTCCAGCTTCCCACCAGGTAGCCCTAGAAAGCAGAACCACATCTTAATTCTATGTTACTGAGAGCGTCTCAAGCATGCAGCACATCCTCAATAAAATGTAGAGTGAAAGAATAACTAAATGGCCGAATGAAAACAAGGTTCCTACGTCTTGGAAATAATGTTGAATTGAGAATGGAAGAGCCCAGAGGGATTTTCTTGTCCTCACTTTGCAAGTGGCTGAATAGCTGAAACCCTGACGAAATAATATTCCCTAGAATAGGGCAGAGCTAATATGGGAAATAACTCTGGCTTCCTGGCTCTGTGTAGTTATCTTTGCACTCAAAAACCACTAAAGATACAGACTAGAGGCATTAGCTGAAAGGTGTGAATCCATCTGGGCATTAGAGATGCCAGGCAAGTCTTGTGTACAGGGTTGAAGGAAGAGAAGGACTTGACTTGGCAGAAAGTGGGCAGCAGACTTTTCTAGGCTGGTGAACATTGGGGCATGATAAGTGCAGTTGACTGAGAGAAGAGAATAAGCTGGGAGTAACGGGAACTGAGGTCAATGGAGTATTCTGGGGTGTGTGTGTGCGCGCGCACGTGTGTGTGTGTTTGGGGACAGGGGAATAGTGAGTAGAAAGTGAAGGAGGAAGGTTTGTGAGATGGAGAAAGGAAAGAAGAATAGAAAACTTTCTTAAAATATTTTTTTCTCATTATATCTTTCTAAGGAAGTTTTCCCAAATTGTGCTCTGAAGGACACTGGTGTCAATAAGTGTATCTCCAAAACAAAGGTGGTAGGTCAAAGTGTGGTAGGGAAACAGCACTAAGTGAAACAAAGTAAAGATGTGTTCTTTGCTGCAAGTGATGTCACAGCTTTTAATAGCTATTTAAAAGGCTAACAGCTTTTAATAGGCTAATATTATGAATCTCTAAGAGGGAATGATGGTACCAATCAATTCTTAACTGTAGTTATTAAGATTTTGAGGGGCACTACGGTTCCAAGGATTTGAAGAAAAATTAAGCAGTGTTTTTTTTTAACCGAAATTGTATTTTTAAACCTTTTATCAATTTGAAAATAGGATTTCCATGTTCTTACTTCCCCAAGTCAGACTCAGAGACAGAGAATCATTTGAAGGGCTCTTGTTTTTGTTTTTGTTTTTTAAATGTATGTTGTTGCTGTTTTCTGTTTTTTAAAAAAAATTTTATTTATTTATGGCTGTGTTGGGCCTTCGTTTCTGTGCGAGGGCTTTCTCTAGTTGCGGTAAGTGGGGGCCGCTCTTCATCACGGTGCGCGGGCCTCTCACTATCGCGGCCTCTCTTCTTGCGGAGCACAGGCTCCAGACGCGCAGACTCAGTAGTTGTGGCTCACGGGCCTAGTTGCTCCGCGGCATGTGGGATCTTCCCAGACCAGGGCTCGAACCCATGTCCCCTGCATTGGCAGGCAGACTCTCAACCACTGCGCCACCAGGGAAGCCCAGGACTCTTGTCTTATATATTACCTGTTCACAATACCCCCTCCCAAGATTATTATAAAACCTGACTACTCCATTGCCCTTTGACCCCAAAAAATGTGCAGGCTGAAAATGTTCTCTAGAATTTCTCTATCTCAAAGGTAGTTTGATCATTAGGAGATGATGTTAGGCTGGGATGTCTTCTCTAACCTTTCCCTTTTGCTACTTTTCTCATATTTTCTTACTCAAAGAAATATTTTTTAAGAAACAACAACTATTTTGCGATGTGTGCCTAAAATTTATGCTTCAAAAATGATTCAGAAACTGAAGACTAATCTTAAATCTAGGAGGTTTTTTTTTTTGGCAACACCCTCTGCATCTTTCATTAATCAGAACTAAAATTGGGCTGTGGCCATCTAACTTTAGCATGTCTATTACATGTGTTAGAGACTTCTGTGTACGGAGGGTGGGAGATGGGGAGGAGAGAGACAGAGGCAGAGACAAGATGGTGAGGGGAGCACGACATTAAGGAAAGGAAGAAATGAGACGGGAAAAGAGACAGGAAAAGAGGAAGCGCTGCTTTGGCTAAAGTATATCCATGCGCATCCAGGGCTCCTCCCGCCCCTCCCCTCCCACCCCCGCCCCTGCCAATCCTGCTTTCTTGTTTACAGAGTGTACAAGTACAAAATCAGCTTTTACTTGTAACTGTGTTAAACACCACCTGCCTGCCCTCTGAACCCCGCTGTCCCAGGATGAGGTCAGCCCGGTGAAGGGCTCCGGTTCTATAAGCAATCCTGTCATTCAGGCTAACAGCAGTGATTCGCTCACAGGGGGCAAAAATGACTCAATTGTTGGGCTTATTGAACTCCAGGGAGCACAGCTACTCTATCATTACCATGGAGTGCAAACACCCTGAGCTCTGTTTTGGTCCACTTAAAATTGCTATTTGCTGTGAAGGATTGGCAAAGCAATTCTTAAAATGATGGGGGTGAAAGTAAGGCGAGTGCCATTATGGGCTTTTCCTTCCGTTTAAGCAGAAGTAAGCAGTACAGGACTCGTTCTGAGCCTGACCCACTTATTTAACCTTTTGTTCACTTTGCTGTATTAACATATATTAACTGGCTATATAAGCCCTGGGGGGGATAACCACCTCATGACCAAATTACAGTTCCATTTTCATGGGTAACCTCTCCTTGGGTGGAAATTAAACCCCAACAGAAATACATTGTAGGTCCACACAGAATTGAGGAGGGATGCCCTCAAACAAATGCTGAATGCCAGTCCTGCAAAGACCAGAGCAACCACAGAGAGGTTGGGTAAATTATACACGAGAGGAACTATTTGAAAAACCAAATAAATTTAATTAAATAAGTTACAAAATTATCTTCCCGTCTCTTATCTACTCCCCTTGGTTAATATCCATGACATACTGATGTTGCATAATTGCTCTTACCGAATGCTGCAGCTCAGAGCCATAATGAGCTGCCTTTGCACAAAGGCAGCAAAAGTGGTTTCCCTACAGAGTTATCTTCTCAATTATTTATACTTGCAACACTTTCACATAATGGCAGTTTTAAAATCAAACAAACAAAGCAAACCGTACAATAAACGAAGGAGACAAGAAGGTGCAGGGACCTTTTCTTTCTTTTTTGAACACCAGAAGGGAGAGGCAGGCCACATTGAGTCAGCTGAATTTGGTTCCTCGAAAAGTCTCAGGGGCCCTGCGACCAGATGACATCAAAGCATTTGAGACTGCCACCTTGGTGAAGGATTAGACATGCTCTGCATACCTGCCTTGCTTTTAATCTGTCATATCCAAATATATAAAGGAATGCAAACTTAATTTTTGCCTTTTACACATTGGCCTTTGAAAATTCCTAACCAGAAGACTTGACCCCCCACTCCCCACTCCTGGAAAAAAAAGGTGCTAAACTGTCAAAACGATGTCAGTGTACACAGAGAATGGCTGTGTGTGTCACAGTGGTCCCCCAGGCAGCAGAGGGGCTGGCCAGTTTTTATGTTGCTTGTTTGTTTCCACTGTCCACACCTGCCTTTGGTTAATCACTCAAAAACTTACAATCAAAAGAGAAAAAGCTACTTTGTACTTCTACTAAATAGGGACATACAAAATAAGATAAAGGGTATATTTAAACATTATGGTAAAATTATAATATTATTTCTAATATTTAATTTTGGAATCTCTTTGAAATGAACTGTTACTGCTGCCATCAAGTTCCAACTTGTTTTGTTCGTAGCACTCAGCTTGGTTGCCTCTCCAGAGTAGATGTTCAATGTTAGCCTGGTTATTTTTCCAAGTTAATCTACAGATGTGCTTGAAGAGCCTATATTTTAAGAAATTAAAAGCGAACTTTTGACCAGACATACATTTTGGATCTGCATAAAATCTGCATTTTGTTTAAGATTCTCCATTAACAAGCATAGGTTCTAGCCTTTTAGGAGGAAGTTACCATCTTTACTTAAAGAGTTATTCCTCATCAAATAATGGCCAGTCATGTGTCTGTGATTAAAGACATTCACTATCAATGCCAGTGAAACACAGCTTTTTATATCACCTACCAGCCAGATCCAAAGAACAAACTGTTAAAGCAACTATTTCCTTAAAGTCCTGCAGAGAAAGATTATAAAGACACGGTGAAAATACTAATTTTAAAAACCTCAAAATTTGTCTCTTGCGATATGCCAATATGCACACACATTGAATTTACACACACACACACACGCACATACATACACTTGCTTTTCATTAACGCACCTTACATGCCTCGTGACTTTAAATCTCTCTTGTCTTGACACAGATTAAAAAAAAAAATTAAGATTTTTTTTTTTCCCCAAGTACACAGGTACTACTGTGAAAGATCAGAAGGGAAAAAATACACCATGCTGAAAGGAAATCAGACCATGATCCATAACCTGTCCGAGGACAGGCTGTGGATGGGGTCATCAGAGGGAAGCAGTTGGGACTGAGTTGGGATTCACTATCTTGTGTTGTTCCACTCCCGGGAATCCAATGAACTGAATATCATATTGTGGGCCACTTGCTGCTTCTTACACCACCTCTTAGCCACGGAGAGCTAGGAATGAACTGTATTTTGTTGGCTACTTCCTTTCGTTCTGTCACTCTTACCTCCAGGGTCAAATCATTTGGTAGTGTGGTGGGAGCTGAAAGGTTGCGGACCCAATTCTACTTCTCAGTATAAAACTACACCCTACTATTTCACCTTCTAGCAGCAGTAGACACCTTCACCTGAAAAATGATCTCTCCAGGTGTGTGCACGTGTGGTTATGGGCTGGACAAGGATAAAGGGTAATACATGGAGAATGCAGCTGATGGTAAGAAAACTCTTGTGCCAGAAGATTAAAAACACAACCTTGCTGTCGTCAAAGATAAATCTGAGTGAACTGTGATGTACTGCAAATATATCCTATGCCACTCATAACATATTTTTCAAAGACACTGACGCAATAACTGATATTCGATTAATCATTATGTGAAAGATTAGTTAAACGTTGAAGTCTAGAAGAGAGTTGGGTAGTTTTGGGTTTTAAGTTCTGAAAGGAAGTCTCAGATTCTGTGAACAGACTCCGGTTCATCTGAAAAGCACTCCCTCTGGCAGTCGAAAGCAATTTAAAGGTCAGTAGATTATGGGTGGAAGTGAACTGGTTTGGAGAGTAAAACCAAAAGCTGACTGGGGTGAGAGGGTATGACTTTCATCCCTGTGAGGGCTCCCACTGATGGGATCGGAAGTTGCTATCAGTGTCTTGAGGGCAGTAATATTTCAGGGCCCTCAATTCCCAAACATGATAGATTCGTAAGAAACGTTAACCTCGATTTTCTTCCAGCTTTCCTCAACCGCCGTAACAGCCTCTCTCTTAGTAGAGCAGCCAATTAACCAAGCATTAAAAAAAAACCCACAAATCTATATCAATAGCTTTGCACACAAAAAGGAAGATGTGTGAAGTAAACACTTAATCATTGCTGTAAGTGATCTGATCCAGGATGTCTAACAGCCAAATAAATTGAAACAGGCTATGGTTGAAAAGACTAATTTAAAAAAAAAAATCAGAAGAAATAACATATTTCTCTCCTTTCCTTTAAGCATCCCGTATATTTGCTTTTATGTTGCAGTTCACAGTAACTGGCCTTCAGTTTACCCTTGACTAGTGGCAGATCTGATAAGGGGTTGGCACAAATATATTGAACCTGGTTTACAAATTGTTTTGCAACTTCCCTTCCCAGATAAACATAACCCAGTACAACTTCTGAGAAAAAAAAAAAAATTGTGTTTACTTGTCCTGTGCTTAAGGATTTTTTTTCTTCTAAATGTTCCCTCAGGATGCTGGCTTGCAACCTAGAAAAAGCTTGGATTTCAGCTTCAGTCTCCAAGGTATTCTACTGTTCAGCTCCTAGCTGTGAGCTAGGAGGGAAGCTCTCTACCTTGCTGATTTAATTAACAGGATTCTTTTCATTATTATGGGGATTTAGTTTCTTCTTGCCTTTCAGTGTTTGTGAAACACTGATTTATGTTTTATATTTTGAAGGCCAATTTATTGTTCTTTGACAGCTGAGGCTTGGTAAATTCCTGGCATTGAAGGGACCCCAGGGAGGTGTCACAGTTGCCCTGCCCTGCCCACCTATACTCTGTCATCTCAAGGGCACCCCTCCAGAAGTAAGAACCATCAGCTGTTCAGGGCCCATCCCACTCCTCCTCCCTCAGATAATTACACCAGCAGGGGTTGGCCTGTTCCCGTTTATGAACGGTGGTATTGGTAGGTTGATCAGTAAATGTGAATCACCGATTCATTTATGTGAAGCAAACAGTCCATGAATCTTTGGGCTGGATCTAATCTCTTGATTAAATGGAGCTCATTGAATTAAGTGGTAGGCTGTGCTGTACTTATTATGATGACCATGGCTGAAGCAAAAGTCAGGGCAAATTTTCTAAATATGACAGTACTTATTTATTAAAAATAAAAATATATTCGAAGTTAGTACTATAGAAAGTCTGACAGGGAGGGTCATCATGATTCTGTTGGATCATCACTCTTCTAAACTACACAGTCCATCAAATTCTGACTTAGAGAAAAAGTCAAACATTTAGGGAAAACTCTGGAAGACTCATAGCAAATTAGGTGAAAAGTGTCAGTTAACGCCCATAAGTTGATTATAATCAAAATCTCAGGGCTTCATAATTCACCTTCACTCATATTGCTATAATTAGAAATTATTGAGCTAGGCACTAAACTGAGTGCATACAAGTATCCTCTTATTTAATTCTCACGAAAACCTACTGAAGCAGGTACTATTATTAGCATTCCCATTTTATGGTTAAGAAACTGAGATTTGGCAAAATCTAATAATATGCCTAAGGTCACATTGTTAGTAAGTGGCAAAGGTGGGACTCAAATCCAGTCCTTCCTGACTTAATATGTTCTTCATGGATATGTTATGCTGCCTCCAGGGTGTATATACTGATTGTGAAAAGAAGGTGTTATAGGCTGAACTGTGTCATCCCCTAAATTTATATGTTAAACTCCCAATCCCAGAATGTAACTGCATTTGGAGATAAGGTGTTTAAAGAGGTGAGTTAAAATGAAGCCATTAGGGAGGGAGCGGACACCAATATGACCCATGTCCTTATAAGAAGAGGAAGAGGCACCAGGGATGCAGGAGCTCCAAGGAAAAACCATGTGAGGACACAATGAGAAGGCTGCACCTGCAAGCCAAGGAGAGAGGGCTCTTAAGAAACCAAACCTGACGACACCTTGATCTTGGACTTCCAGGCTCCAGAACTGTGAGAAAACACATTTCTGTTGTTTAAGCCACCCAGTCTGTGGTATTTTGTTAGGGCTGCCCTGGGAAACTAATGCAGAAGGTAACATGGAAACAAGAGCTGGAAGAAAAGCAAAAGCAAATTTTTGCTTTGAAAAGATGGTCACTTCCTCTGCATACCTGCTAGAGACACCCTACCCTTGGTGGCATGAGCTCCTGTCAACCTTCCACACACACTACCATGAGCCCTTGTTTCCGTTGTTAAGAGAGTGAACGCTGGAGAATGCACATGGGATGGCTAAAGCACTCGGGACAGAGTTAGGAGAAGTGTGCCACTTTATGGGTGAGAAAGGCAGTGTTGTTCCATCAGAGAAGGGAAAAGGAAGAAGGCTGGTGACGCAGGTGGAGATGGTTCTGGAGTTATCGAAAGGATCTGCCTGAGCATAGCCTCGCCACCCCCAACACAACTGGGGGCTAGCAAGTTAGGAGTGTTTAGGGTTACTCTTCTTGTCTTCTCAGGAGAGGTCAGCAGCTGAAACATCTCCCGAGAACCAGGTAGCATCCTTTTTTTTTTTTTTTTAATTTATTTATTTTTGGCTGCGTTGGGTCTTCGTTGCTGTGTGTGGGCTTTCTCTAGTTGTGGCTCGCAGGCTCCAGAGCACAGGCTCAGTAGTTGTGGCACGTGGGTTAGTTGCTCCACAGCATATGGGATCCTCCCGGACCAGGGCTCGAACCCGCGTCCCCTGTATTGGCAGGAGGATTCCCAACCACTTTGCCACCAGGGAAGTCCCCAGGTAGCATCTTGATAACAGCCTGATCACGATCTTGTTTAGTTCTAACAGACCTTTTACCTGATATTTTCCCATTCAGGCAGGAAAATGGAGCCAATGTTTAGACCAAACATAAAATGGAGCCTTGGAAATTATTTGAGTTCTAGACCAGAACTTTTGCCTTAATCTAGATTTATAAGCCAATAGGTTCTAAGGGAGAATAAAGGAAAAATATAGAAAAAACATCTAATTCCACAGCGGTTAGCGTTTCAATTTTTTTTTTTTAATCAAGAAAAATGAGTGTGGGGATGTGGTCCAACTGGTGGAGAAAAAAAATACACTAAAATGAGCTTTCATTATAACCCGATTCAACAAATCCAAGCTAATTTTCTCATTCATCAGTTCTGCAGGGTTATATGACAGTTATGCTTTCAAAATTTGAATTATCTTTGTCTATTCAGTGTCTATCAAGAGCCCGAAATTCAGAGAGTAGCTCTGTCCTCACAATTCAGGCTTCTTAAGTTTTCTCACAAAGTATCCTCTGCAGATTCTAATCTTCAACCACACTCTAGGGAAACACCTGGGTGAAATGTCACCTGGGGCCACCAAATCATCACCACACTGAGCATAACCTAAAAGAGTTTTGGGTCAATGAAAGAAGGAAGCCAGAGAACACTGGCTTCCTTCTTTCATTGAAGAAAATGAACACAATGGCGAGAAGTCTGTGCCATAGACATGCATAGGATTTCTCTACACATGGGGAAGAGCTGCACAACGGTGGCCTCTCCTTGCCTTTCTCATCTCTACATCACCTACAGTGAATCCCATTCCCGTTATTCACATGGTATATTCTCCCTCTGAACAGTCTCCTGACTGTCCTGTTTCATCTCCTTCCTCTTATTAATAGTCTTTGATTGCTTGTAGAAATATTGAAGAAACAATTCTTGATCCCGTGAATAAAGTTTTATGCAGTTTCTGCTGCCTACTTGGCATTGCACTGAGAGCCTTACAGGGAACCTGTATGAGAAGCCACATTTGCCAAGTGAAAAAAAGCACTAGATTTGGGATTAATTTCATGCCCCAAGGATCTCCTAATTTAATTGGAGAAACAAGACGATACACCTATCCATCAACATGTTAAATTTGATGTGATGAGAGAAACAGCACAACTTAATGGAAAGAGCATGGATTTTAGAGGCCTGGGTTTGAATCCTGACTGTATCACTACTCTGTGGTTTGGGATACGTTCTTTAACTTTTCTGTGTCGTAATCTCCTCAAGTGTAAGATGAGAATAACTTATATGACCTCCTTGAAAGCGTTGCCCTGAAGATGAAATGTATTGGAAAGGCATCAGAACATCATCTGAGAATTACACCCAGAAACGTAAGTCATTCTAAAATAAATTTCCAACGTTTACAATCCTCCAAACACTGCAAGGCGTACACAGATGAAAAGATTCAGTCTTACTCTCAGAAAGCTGGGAGTTTAACAGTAAAGAGATACCATGCTACAAGATGAAAGAGTCTTGGTGGCAGCAGAGTGGCCACTGGTATGCAGAGAGGATGGACATAATGTGGGTGAGAGGGGGAGGGGGACAGGAGGCCTTGGGCTCTTTCCTGAAGGATTCCAATAGGTGGAAATGGGAAAGTTAGAAGGAGGGAGAACATACCAGGTGGAGGAAATTGCTTAGGCAAATGCACAGAGAGAGCAAGTGTTTCGAGCTAAGATGATTTGTAGAAGAGGTACTGGATTGAAGTAAGGAGATAAATTTGAATCCTGGTTTGCAATTTCCTAGCTATTTGACCTCTCTGGTTCAACACTTCTCATCCATAAACTAGAGATGATAGATAACTCATAAGATTATTATAAAGATTAAGTATTTAGCTAAATAGTTGGCATATTTGGAATACCAGAAATTGTTAATGTACTTTTTTTAGGTCTTGGAAAGGGTAATTAGAAAAACTCCCAATATTACCAAAATAACCCTAATGCATGTCTAAGTTATGTGCTCAGTGGCCCAATCAAAGCATTCATTTCTACTATCAATTAAACATTGGAGGAAGAGCTTCAAAATTTATTTGTTATTAACTTGAACTTTGTCATTATTTTATCTACAATGAAACATCATTGGAATGTCAATGGGAAAAAAGGAAATAGTAAATGAGACAACTTGAATTTTCAGTGATTTCATTAGATTTTGCCTTCTGGGTGTTTTATTTGTCTCCCTACACCAGCATGGATAAGCATAAACCCACTGGTGGACCTTTGTTCAGAGATCACAAATTATTCATCCAAATATTTAAGCATATAAGAATAACATACTTATCCTATTTGTTGTTCCCTGAAGTCAAGGACAACGGAAGCTAAAATATCTAGTGGTTAGAGATGGGTATTAATGTGGGAGTGAGAAGAAGAAGGAGAAATGGGGGCTGGAGACTAAGGCCTCAGAAACACTTAGCAACCTATACTTCTCTTCAGTAACCACCTTTTTTTAATTCTTAGAAATCTTATAAGGATGAGGGTGAGAATGATGCAGAACTTACTTTGCTGACTAATAAAAAGCAGGTCTGCTGAAACTCTTTATCTTGAGCACATGTGGGATGGTGGTTCTAAATATGGATAGCAAATGTAGGAAAAAAGACCTCCATGCCGACTTTTGACACAGGATGGTGTCTTATTTCTCATTTTTACCAAGTGAAGAAAAATCCTGACCTAGTTTATGAGGTACATTCTCAGAAACACCTGTGTTCTGAGCATAAAATAATTCAGAAATAACATGTTAATGATGTCCTTAATTTGAAAAAAAGGGAAACATCTGCAGAAGTCATGCAGAGTCATGTTGTTCCACATCCTTTCTCTAGAATGAAACTGACCAATCGGACACACATGGGTGGAGGTTCAGAACAAACCAACACTCGGCTGGAGTATATGGAACAGGAGATCTGGTCTTCTATTGGTAAAAGCACGCCTTGAAGGCTTCAGAAAAATCAGGAAAAAAAAAAAAAAAAAGAACACCTGTTGTTCAGTTTCAACCCTGAAGAACCAAATAAACCTAGTAAATTTTCTATTTCTTAATCAAAAATGGTATATAAAGTTCTCTCGAATACAGCCCCTGTAGAGTAAAGCTGCCAAACCACCTTCGATACATTTTTAACGAGATGTTTGCCCTAGAGATAGGTATCACCAAGAAAAGATGTCCTGCAATGCCTGTGAAATATGTGGGATTGACTTGAAGAGTGCCGTGTAGCCCCATGCATTACATCAATCACAGGGCCGAAAGGAGAAGCATAGAAACTGGAAAGAGAACTGATCAGTTCCAATGGAACATGAAGTATAAACATCCATTCTGTTCAAGAGACAGTCACTCAACTTGTTTTCTAAGTCATTAACTACACCCCAGACTCAGTTTTCCTGATACTGTATGCTATTTTATGTGGTTTGGAATCATTTCAAGGAATTGATCTTCGTGGCATTTTCAAAGCAAAACACAAACAAGGTATCTAGTCTCTTTATGAAGTTCAAGGTTGCTTTTGCCTCACTGTCTCCGTCTTTCTACTCTTAACCCACAGTGAGTAAGAATGTAGTTCACCCAAAGCATGCCCCCACTTTGTGGGCTGTTCCCATAGCTCATATTGCAGCACCACTTAGCAATAACTCCATACTTAAAACACTATGGAGACTGGTATACTACTGACCTCCCAGCATCATTGAAAAAAATGAAATCTGATTGAAATTTGAATATACTCCTGCCAAGCAGAGTATATCTAGATAGAACTAAAAACCATAAGAAACAAAGACTCAAGTGCTGATTGGAGAGCAGAGGGAAAAGCATCTAGAGAGAGAAACCAAAGAAAGCAAAATGAGGATTAAAAATTGACTTAGTTTGCCCTTAAGAGTGAGGGTTTAGTTTTGGGAAATCTCATCGTCAAAGGTCAGAAATGAAGAGATATTCTCCAAATATCCAGATTCCCATGATATGGGAATGAATATGCTTAAATATCATTTTGGCTAAGGGATATCATTTTCATTGGGCAAAGTTGCCTCCAGTATCTTAAAGAATTAAACTGAGCTCCTTCCACAGGATAATGGAGCTCATGGAAAGAAGAAGGGACAGCATTGGGTTCTGAGTCAGACACTAAACCTCTAGCCCTGGTCTGACAGTTACGAGCTTCACAACAGTGAACAAGCCACTAAACCTTGGAGAGCCTGCATTTCCTCATTTGTAAAAGGCAAATAATAAACCTCATTTACTTCACAGGGCTGATGTGACAATCAAATGAGACAGTATATATAAAAGTGCCCCCAAAACAGTAAAGGGCTATAAAATATGAGGCAGTGTGGTAAAGGCGTATTTCATTAAGGAGTCAAAAGTTGTTGGTTTTTTTTTTTTCCTCCCTCATTCTACATGATAACTCCTGAGATCCTTTCTTATTGTTCTGAACGTCAAATTTATGAAAGTTCATTTAAAAGGGCAGAAACAAACAAACAAACAAATCCTAGAGGAGTATAGTCTAATCTTTCTTTCTCTCATTAATATTCTGTATGAAATTGTGTAAGTCCCTTTGGAAACCTCAGTTTTTCTCATCTTTGTAATGGACAATAGTGCAGCTTTCTATGTAGTGTTTTAAATTGCTTACAAGAAAGTCTCCTCGGGGCTTCCCTGGTGGCGCAGTGGTTGAGAATCTGCCTGCCAATGCAGGGGACACGGGTTCGAGCCCTGGTCCGGGAAGATCCCACATGCCGCGGAGCAACTAGGCCCGTGAGCCACAACTACTGAGCCTGCGCGTCTGGAGCCTGTGCTCCGCAACTAGAGAGGCCGCGACAGTGAGAGGCCCGTGCACCGCGATGAAGAGCGGCCCCCGCTTGCTGCAACTAGAGAAAGCCCTCGCACAGAAACGAAGACCCAACACAGCCAAAAATAAATAAATAAATAAATAAATAAATAAATAGTCTCCTGAAATATAAGCCCTTAATAAAATCTGAAATTATGAAAGTCCTCTAGAAATGAACAACAAAAAAATCTTACCCCCAAACAATATTTATTCTTATGAATCGTCTGTCTCATTACCAACAATATGTCACAATTCTGTCTGCAGCAATAGATGGAAAACAAGCTGCACATACAATACAAAACACATTCAGTTGCTGGAGGGCACGAAAAGGTACTTGTAATGTCATTTGAATTTAGGCCATTATACAATAAACCAAGTACGAAGTGATGAAAGTATAGCAGTTTTCCAACAAGCTGATGTTTTCAGATTCCATCCCACATTTCCTTATTCTTTCTGATGGGATCATCCAGTTCTAATGTTCTTTTGCCATATATGATCATTCTGCTAGCAAAATATGACTCAATCAGTGTTTGAATTTGATACCAGGCTTACAGAACGCAGGCTTCAGACTAGCTAGTTTATGGCCACCATACATCCTTCAGGAAATATCAACTCCCAAGACCCGCCATGATCCAAGCCATGTGATGTTTCTCCAAAGCATCAACTGAACTAACACCTCTTAAACTGCATGAATACAGTACTAATTAGTGATCAAGAAGCACCTTGATATAAATCATGTGCTTTAGAGAGAGAGAGAGAGAGAGAGAATGAGAATAAGAACATGAAGAGCAAAGAGAAGAAAACACAAACAGAACTGGGAGCCAAAGTCTTTTTCTTCACTGAGTCCCATCAGTCACCTCCAGCATGAAAAATCCTATCCCAAATTCCCTGCCATAAATGCTGGCATCACTGGTTTTTGTTCACCTTGACACACTCAAAAGAGTAGCTCAAAAAAGTCATTTTAAGTAGCAAAATAGCAAGCCATAGCCATGTAACCTCCCTCTGTACAGGTTTGGCTGAAACATCTGTGGGAAAAGGGGCTGCCGAGAATTCAGTGAAACATAAGCAATGAGAAAACCTTTCTATCCTCTTCAATTACTCAGAAATGGGAAAGGAGCATCATTTTCAAAAGAACAAATGCTACACAAGACATGCCCTTTAAATCCTTTTTAAGGTTCTGTGACCTGTGAAACTATCTGCAATATCAGCAGGAGAAAGCCCTTTCCAGAACAAATGCCCCTGTTTTATGTGTACTGTATTTGCTAATCATTACTTCATAAGCAAGAGTAGATATACAGTGGGGCTATAAATAATGGCGGGGATGTAAAAGTGAATTGATCTGTCTGGCTATCTAGTAATACTCCTGGCACAAGACCAGTCTTGAATGGCTGCCAACTACCACAGAGCCAGCCAGTGATTTGTCTGGGGGTCCTGCCCTGTCAGGCAGAAAACAGTCTTAAAGCTGAACTCCCACCATTGTGTGCACTGCCTAGATGGCGGCCGTGAGCACTTCCCGTGGTGTCCCCTGTCGTCCCCTGTCACCAAATCGGTCCAAAGATCACAAAAAAAAATGGCAGAAAAGAAAGCAAAAAAAAAAAAAAAAAATCAAACCAAATCAAATTAAAAAATTAATGAACACCTTAATAATCCAAACTGAAGGTCATAAGAGAAAATATGAAAATACACCTCCGGCCAACCCAAATTATAAAGGGGTCAGTGAGAACCGGGGTATGGTCCCAGAGGTTATCACACTTAAACTGCATAGACTCACCACAAACCTTAATCCATGTGGTGTATCCAGTGGGGCTGTGACTAGCCCTGGGCCTGGGGCTGCAGAGCTGTGGGGACCCTCTTATGCAAGAAGCACCTTCACAGTTCTGGATATTTCTGCAACAAGGCCAACAGATCAGATCAGCCCACACCCAGATGGGTGCACTTCCCTGACAAAGAAGTGGGTTGGCTCTGACGACCAGCGCATTTTTAAGAGCATTTAAAAAATCTCCTTTGAAAGTGGAGATTCAATTATTGGTTGACTATGTCCCTCAATTCCCTACCAGGCTAGTCCTGCACCCCACCCTCTCTCTGGAGAGAGTGAGTCTGATCTCCGGACAGGTAGCAGGAACCACTTCTCCCTGCGTGGACATGGTCAGGCAGCTCTGGCCAGCTCTCACCTCGGGACGCCTTGCAGGGATGCAGGAAGGTGCTTGTCTGGCACAGTTTCTTGTATCCCTCAAGGCTGCCTCCCAAGTTCTTTGTAAGACCAGTCTGACTCAAAAATAAAGAAAGAAAGAAAGAAAGAAAAGAAAAGAAACAAAATACAGAAAAGGAAAGAAAGAAGGGAAAAGGGAAAAAAGGAAAAGCAAAAGCAAAAAAGAGAAAATCTCATCCAATGATGAGCTCAATGCCAGCCTCTGCTGGGTGCATTTGATTCATGGGCTTCAGGCAGATCAGGCTCCGCCTGAGTGTTTATTATACATGTGCAATATCCTTACGAATAGATAAAGTAACAGAGAAGGCTTTCATGGAGACAGAGGGGTGCACCGTGTGAATCAAGAAGTTGCTAATTATTTAAGGATTGGCAAGGTGAATTTCCTCAAAGTGATGCATGTTTATGGCTCAGAGACCACAGAAGGGTGAGGCAGCTGCTTTGTTTGGGTATTTTTTCATTTTTTATTGAATTTCATAAATACCAACCAAATTCAAACAAAACTGATTTAGATTTCACCTCATCACTTAAAATATATTTTGTCGAGTACAGTCTGTGCAGTAATCCTCTGCTATACTTTAATTTGGTTTTAATTTTATAGGCCCTGTTTTAACTGCATATTTCCAGACCTTTATTTCTCTCACAGCTCTTAGCAAAATGGTAGCTCATAAACACAAGCTCGGCTGTATAGACTTTGCATTTCATCCCAAAGTATTTCCTTTTTTATAGCCGTGGTCTTTCCATCTTAGTGCTGTGAGCTTGGGTCACAAATCTCTCTGCTATTCCAGTGTGTGACATCTTCGCTCGTTTGCCGCTGCTCATTAACAAACAATACTGCTGTGAAATTGGTTTAATGACAAAGTAATAAAATTGCTATTCTGCTCACAGATTGCCTGAGGCACTTTGAGCTCCTACAAGGCTTACTGTGGATGCCAAGATACATTAAGCTGCTTATTCGTAAAAACTGCATCATCCGTTTTTTTCACAGGTTTTCTCCCTTTCCTATCCAGCCCTGCTTCTTTTTATCTTCAAATAAAAAGATATATTTGCTTATGTTCTTCCAGGCTGTCAAATTTTTACTCGCATGCATATTTCTGGAAAATGAAAGTATATTTCTTTTCTTTTTTTTTTTTCTGTAAAGGTCACTCTGTCCCTACTGCAAGGTTGTCCCTGGACGGAACATCCACCGCATACAACATTAAAGCAGACTTACTTTTGCACCTTACGTTAAGTGAGAGCCAGGGTCGTTAGAACCTATTTTGGGACAGCAAAGGAATGGAACTATTTATGGAATAGGTTTTACCTTTTCAAAAAAGCAAGGTCTGAAGAATCCTTACAATTTCTCTTCTATTACAACTGAAAATTTTACACAAAAACAACCCACACAACTCTGGTAGTCACTACTCACATTAATATTTTATGAATAATAAAATATGTCTGCATGAAAGCAAAAATCTTCAGCAGGCACCTGTTCTCCATAATGAATTACATGTTCTGCGAAAGTAACCTTTTTCCATTCGTCTAATGCCCATCCAGACCCGAAAATTTACTGCGGCAAGACAATGGGGAAATAACCCAATCGCGGTTTGACAGGTGGGCAGGTCTTGATAATTATGGCCAGACATCTTAACACTGTGCAACTGATGTAAATAAACAACCGAAGCACAGATCAATATTGCTTTCCTACTTTTGCATTTTGAACAACACATGCTAGCAATTTACATCCTTTCTCTCTTTCTGGCTGATTGGAAAGGCTGCATTCATTTAAACACATTGTACGCGTACACACACTCCACATATTTCATGTAAAAGTATTCAATACACCCAACAGCCAGGACTGTACTTTATAATCACATTAAAGTCACCTGCCGGTATATTTGTATTAATTATGTAAACTGATATCTCAAGAGCTCCAAAAAGCGTCTGAATTGGCCATTTGAATACCTGCAATACCTGGATGATAAATTAAAGAAAACACAAACCACGTTGGCAAAACAAGATGAACTGTCAAGAATTTGGGCATCTTTTCCTCCTATCTATGCGCTTGGCATTCGTTACAGTTTCATGAACTGTAGGTGTTTCCTCTTCTGCATGCATCTGACCTCATAAATCTCAGGAACTGGAGATTTTATTACAGCAGCCAAAAGATTTGCAAGGCCTGTCAATCCTGCCGAGAGGCTGACCCCCCTGAAGATATGAGAGGGCCTGACACGGTATGAGGGGGTCTGGTGTGGGGGAGTATATAAACCAGGCACAGAAATAAGCGGCATGAGGAACAAGGTGAACTGTTACATCCGACAGGCTCACAGGGGGCCAGTGGAGAGCCTGGAAAAAAGGTAGGAATGGGCAGAAGGAAAAGAAGAAATTGAAGGCTCTGATTGGGAAATCAGGTGAGAGGAAAAAAAACCAAACACAAATGGGATGATCATAAAATAACATCTCTACATCATTTATTCTAATCTTCAGACCTTATTAATCTTCGAAACAAAATGTTATCTACCATTTCAAGAGCCCAGTGTGAGTTCATTAGATATGTTTCTTCTCTCAGAACATCTTGATGTTAACATCACCTTTTTCCTTTTTTTATATATTTAAGAAACAGGAGAGGGAGAGAGATAAAGGGGCATGCCCGATGTATTTTAATATAAGAAACAATGGACTACAGAGGAAGTGACCAGGAGACTCAGGGATGTAATGTTAGCTTAAATCTCTGAAAACAATAATACCTGTTCTTTTCTTTAAATGTGTTAGAATGCCTGTAATAAGCCATTTTCTCTGTATTTAGAAGCCTGCAATAGATCCTGTCAGCTGTTTGTACCTCAATGATATACATTATAAGACTCAGGTATTTAATTTTAAACGTTTGATCAGTAACATAGACGAACAAAGGCTTAGAGGAAGAAAAAATACTGCAGAAAAAAAAAAAATATTTAGAGCTGGCCAGGATTTCTGATTTTCATGACCATTTTGCCAAGACACTAACCACCCTGAAATATGGGGATTCAGAAGCCACCAAGTACTCAAATTACTGGAGACACTTCTTTGTCCTTATTCTGCAAATGTCTCTGTAAAATATTCCATCATCAAAAGCATTAAAAACCTTGTGAAAAAAATCATACATAACAGTGTGAGGAACTATTTACAGAAAGGAAGTTAGGAATTCCTGAAATTCAGTCTCTGTGCTACCCGTTAATGAAGGATATTTATTTGTCTCTCCTTATATGCAGAAAAATGCACAAGGTTTTACCAGGAATAGAAAAAGAACAGAAAATGTGATATGGCAATAATTAAAACAACAACGACAGTAGGGAGAGTTACTTTTTGGAACTCCTACCGAGTGTTTTAGTTCTCAGAAAAATATTCTGACTCAAAGGCATTATTTCAATTTGACAGATGGGGAAACTGAGGCTACAAATTCAGGTTCAAATAGATGGTTAACAGTGTGAGACCAAATACAAACTCAGATTCTTCTTGTTCCAAAATCTGTCCTTTCTATTGCATCTTGCTGCCCCTCCATATGAAGTGACTCATGAAAAAGTACCAATACTACATGTGTGTGCCTGCAAACCAGTGTTAATACCACAGATTCTTCTAGGTAGTTCCAAGCAGGTTATGTACCCTCTGTTACCTAACCTTTTATATAAACGGAGATTTGAAAAGATATGACCCTCATCTGAGAAGCGGTTAGATAATATACATGAAGTTCTTAGATGCTTTTTAAGGAAAGGTATGATTTAAACACAGTCAATGTTGTCATGCTTGACTTAGTTAGAACTAATCAAAAAGAGCATCTTCTATCTTCTACATGGCCAAGGACCGCATCATTAACTCTGGGAAGCTCTTGGAAAATGAGTGGCACTGCTTATAAAGGGAGATCAAAAAGAACATAACTCACAACTCATGTCCAGCTGATCACAGATGATTCCATTACAAACATTATTAATAAAAAAAACAAAAAATAATTATATAATCACGTCTGTCTGTCTTCCTCAATAGACTGGAAATTCCATGAGGGCAGGGAGTATGTCTCTTTGGTTTGCCATTATCTCTCTAGAACCTGGCACTATAAATATTTATTATCTGAAACACTGCTTAATCAAATATTCATACCAATGTAAGAAAGATACAGATCCTTCTGAACTTAAAGACAGTTTACTTACACGTGTCTCATTCTTTTCAGCAGCTGAATGTGGCTGTAGTGAGTCCACGGGGTGGGAGAGGAGGTAAACTAACAGAAAAGGATGGAAGTAGACCCTCCTCCAAAGGGCAATACATACACAGCTCTGGCTGTGGCAGCCTGCTCTGACCTGTGGGGAAAGAAATACGAGCTTCCCACTGCCTGCAACTTTCTTCCCATTTTTCATTTTATTTTGTTGCCCAACTGCATGGGGGGAGATATGTTTCCAACATTCGGAGATGAAATCAGAAGAGAGTATTGTGTAGGCATTTGTGGGTATGGTTGGACTCTGTGCGTAATTATAACATTGAACTTTAAGGAAAGTATACACTATGTTCTAAACAATCGATGTAATGATTTCATACCTTTGTCATTTACATTGGATTTTAAACTGTAAGTTCCACAAGGGCAGAGGGTCTGTTTTGTCCCAGCCCTGAATATGCCTTGCCTAGCACAGTTCCTGGCACCGTGATACGTACTTGGGCAATAGTAGGTGCTCAATAAACAGCTGTCAACAGACTGAATGTGTGGTTTTGAAAGAAGCAGCAAATCTCATTCCTTAATTATATTTTATACCAGCTAGTATTGGGTTAACTTTGGATTTACTAAAAGTACACGAATTGATGATAGAGGTGACACCTCGGCAGATTATTGGCTGGCAGGAAGAAACCAGTTGAGGATTAAAATGTATCTAGAGACAATATACCACAGAGGTAAGTAGAGTTGATTGCACAAGGAACTGCTATATGAAACATTTAGAGATATACAGAAGTAAAAAAGAGCTACCAAAATACCAAAGAACTCCCAGTGACACTGGGAGATGTCACCGGGGCTGGCAAGGGTCTTTAAGTCATGAGGAAAGCCACAACCAAGGGCTCTTCTACTCTGCACATAAGGCTGCAAGTGAAACTAACAGGATGCAAACACATAGGCTTACAGACCCTCATTTTATGCATTATCACTCATTTCCCATTCTCCTGCCCTCAGTGTCTAGGTTTTTTATATCTTGTGTTCTGTTTTGTTTCTGAGGTTATATTTAGCACATTTAAAAGAAGCCCATCAAAATCATTTTCAACTTGTTCCTGAAAACATAAGAAAAAGAAATTATGAAAGATTTCCCAAAATATTGAGGTTGTTGAGGAAGAGGAAAGATATGAGTAATCATGAATTAGGTCACTGACTTTAAATGTAAATATTTACATACTCTTCATGATGGTCATCATATATATGCATACCTTTCTATCAGTACAAACACGGGTATGTTTATTTGTAACATTACATAGCATGTGAAGTATATAAAGGAAATTAGATCCTTCCTTGTGGGTTTGGCATTGTTTTTAATTATCCAGTTTCCACCACTGTGAAATAAATTATGTGGTTCAAAGTTGCCTGTTACCCTACTGGCAATGGTGGGCATCAAAACTGCAGTGAGGAAGTGGTTTTCTTCACACTCCTGAGTACCCACGTTTTTTTCTGTATTGGTTCAGCCCATTCTTAATGACGATGTTTAAAAACATTTCTAGGAATTTTCCTTTCACTAGTTTTGATAGATTCCCCGAATCCATTCCCATAAAGGGAATATAACTCATCTTAGTTAAAGTAATTGTCGTGAAGGACAAATGATTAAAATTCGTCATCAGCCAAGAGAAGAGAGTAGGAAAAAAGGCTTATAGCAGCAAACTCAATATATCACAGGGAAGATAAACAAACACTTAACATATTGAAAAATAAATGCTGTTTTGTTCAGAATAGCACAACCTCGATGCGCGCATTGTATCTGAGAATAGCCTTACTTCAAGAAAAATACAGAATTTTTGTTACGAAAGCATATCTTTCATGAGAAACTCAAATTAGGGCACAGCTTTCGTGTTGTAATTTTAAAACTATCAAGTGGAATAAAGCAGAAGTTTATTTAAAATAATACCAGCATGAGCTTTATAACAGAAAACAAAATTGGGAAAATGTCAATACTTGCATTCTGGAAGCCAGAAAGCACTTCTATTTCGTGAGACCCTATGACATTCAGTTACACATCTGCAATGACAGTGGCAACTAGGAAAGTGCTCCAGAAATGAGAAAAATGCATTTGGGGTTGGGCCTATGCATCACAGAACAGAATCAATCTTCCTAATTAACGGCAAATTAGCAATCCCAAAATGTAGGGGATCAACCTGTGTTCACTGGCCAAGAATCATGCTAAGTATAGAGCTTCCTTTAAGTGCCTCTAAATTACATTTACGTCCATATAAAGTAACATTCTTTTAATCTAATACTACATTAGTGTCACTGTTCTTAAAGTTATTACACCGTTTAAAATTTCTATAGATAGGTGGACAGATAAACAAATTAATAGACAGATATGCAGATAATCGGACATTTCACAAAGCAAGGCTCTAAGGTGCTCACAAATCACTGAAAGGCAGTGAACAAGATACCTTATTAGCATAAGCTCGCCAAAGAGGAAAAGTTTATGTTGAGTAGTGATATTCTTTAAGGTCTAATGGCTATTTAGACATGTACTATATATATATATTTTTTTTAACAATCTGAGATAAACATTAAGAAGAACGTCGCCAAACATTAAGAAGAAGAGATGAATTATTGCCAAAGCAGACGTAATGGCTAATGACTGGACTAGCATTTTGCTAAAATTGATGCCCTGTTGCGTGGTGCCATTTCGGTTTATTAACCCGTTCAATATCCAAAACGCGTTAGATGTTGATGAGAGCTGCCGCACGGCCTGACTCAGAGGGTGTCACTCCCGGGGGACTGCACGGTGTACAGGGATGCCCTTGGCGCCGTGCGGGGCTAGGATGTTCAGTCCTACGATGGGCTGGTCCTGCCCGTAACGTGCAGAACAAACCGAAAGGTCTGGTTCACAATTTTTATGAATTTAACATCTAATAAAATGAGAACCATCTGTTACTATTTAAAAAATTCAATTAATTTAAAATCCAACCACCAACGAAAGGAAGAATTGTGATTATGGTTTTTTTCTTAGATTAGTTAACATATCTCCAGCAAACTTTAACTTACAGTAGGAAGTTTCTTTGTTGTTTGCTTTTGTCCGTTTGTTTTTGGGCTTATTTGTTGGAGGGTCCAGGGAAGCGCCCTAAGATTGTAGGCAAAATTGTGTGGGTGTGTACGTGGACACATTCTTCTGGGGGTTCACGGGCTTCATTACATTCTCAGAGAAGTCTATGGGCCAGCAAAGGTTTAGAACTTATATATATTATCGTCCATCGATGAATGAGGAAAAGCCTTGCGTGGCGCAAGGTGGCTTAGTACCCAAAAGTGAAGGAGAAAGGAATTCAGTCTTTTACTAGGGAGACAGTATTTGAAATTTGGAAAAATTTACTCTTCCGAAGGTTAAGCCTTGACAGAGGAACAAAGTTATTTAGTAAGTAAATTAGAACTCTGAAATCTCTCACGTGCAGACCATTAGTTTGATGTGAAACAGCAAAAACTAGTATTATCTTTGGGTCCCTTTCTCCATCACCACCAACAACGGGCCATTCCAAGAAGAGCCTTAAAAATGCTGATCCAAGAGAGTCAAGACAGTCTGTTCTATTCAAAAATAGGTCTTATAGTTGCGGGCCTGCTGGGCATCATTCCGAATCTAGGCTACTTGTGAACATGAGGTGGTCAGCTTGAGTGCACTCGTGAACAGATAGGAACATTATTTCAGCATCAGAGCAATTCAGTTTTCCCTAGAGTCTTGTGGTCTAGGGAAAAACTCTGAAAATTAGATGGACATCCCAAGGCCACTGTTGAAACGGACAGGCTGAAGTCTAGATCTATATATAGAAGGCTGAGTGAGAATCTGACCAGTCACTGAGGAAGAAGGACATCATGGGATTTTTTTTTTTTTTTTTTTAATTCCTCCATCAGGCCATCTTGCTATTCTTACATGACCTGCCTGGTTTAGAGACCAGGTTTAGCAATTGATATCTCAGAAAGAGATCATCCTTTTCATGAATCGCAGACTTTTAGTACCCAGTATTCCTTTACCACTTGTTTAGCATTCACTTGTGGGGGTACAGGTGGGAGTGGCTGGAGGTGGGGGGAGTGAAGAAATTCGAAGACAGAAATCCTCAATTTACTCAGAAGAGGTCAACAGGGAAGTCCTACCTATGAATAGGACATTTTACCTTTTGACGTGGGGATTGAGTGCCCTAATGCTTTTGTCTGACTCTATTGACATGACTTTCCAAAAGCCCCTTCAACTCCTGCCTCAGTTTACACCTCTGTACAGAAGAATGGAGAATAACTGACTTACAAGGATGTTAGGAAACTAATTGTTGTTGGTAAATACTCTTATAACTAGTGCCATATAAGTGGTGATTACTATTAAATAGTTATCACTGTCACCTCTGCCTACAGCCAACCATATCTCTAACATTTCTTTTATTTTTCAAACTTCCCCTTTTCAATGTTAATAAAATATTTGGCGGCTATGTATATCACGTAAACGCATTAGGGCATAAAAGCTAACATTTCCTTTAATTTTAACAATGTGCACACTATTGGGAAAGAATATTGAAAGAAATACAATGTGTAAGTAGATTTCACACCACATTAGAGTTGTCCAATTTCTCATGTTTAAAATTTTTCTGCATGACTAGAGCCAGGAAGAAATACATGCCAGCATAATTATATGAACAGTTGAAATTTAAACATATTGAAAAGGAGAAGGGAACATGTCCACCCATTTGTGTTTTTTTTTTTTGTTTTTTGTTTTTTCTCCATAACAATCCCAAAGATGAGTAATTTCTTTTCATAGAGTCAAGCTGAAGGCACAAAGCTTTAGCATTCAAAGGAGGGAGGAGGGCGGGGGAAAGAAGCTTTTTTAAGTACTGTGCAAATCAATACACACAAAAAAATCTCAAGATGATAGTTTAATTAAAGTGTGCACAAGGCAATTCATCAGCCTCTTCCCTGGGTGTACTAGCCTCTAGAATTTGCCTTCTGCTTTCTGATCCCTGATGGTTTTAACTCGAAGGCATTTAAAATATCTTTCAACTGGCACCTTTCCACTTAGCTTACATTCCTTGTTTTTCTTTATAAACAAGAAATTGTACTGGCTTTGTGATGTTTGTTATGCTTCATGCTTTTTCATCTCCTGTATGAGCTTTGCCTACCATGAAATGCTGTCATGCAGTGAAATTTACCTGAGAGCTCAAGGGAGGAAAAAAAAAATCTTCCAACTATATTTGGTTACAAGTTCAGAGCCAGCTAAATCACTGGCAATTTTATGCTACTGGTTATTTCAATTTAAATGTTTGTAAAAGTACATATAAAAATAAAATAACCACTCCCACAGATATCAAAATGAAAAATCTGCTTGGATTAGAATATACCGTAAGTTGCTTTAAACTACCATGTGGGAATGTTAATATTATTCATTTCCTATTACGTAGAGTTCTAGGGATACCTTGGCAGGGACATAAAGCTACTGAACTCTTGGCTCCTTAATAGTTTGACTCCCATTGTAATTGCTTTGCTCATTGGCTGCCCTGGGTCTTCATAATCGGTTAGTCTCCAAGGTCACAGATCAAATATGGCAGTGGCTCCCACTCTTAAGCTGGTTGTTAAATCTTTAATGGTAGCTTTGTTTCAGTATCATCTTTTTTTTCAGATCCAGAAACTCTTCTTTTTATTAAAAAATTCAGGTAAGTGCCCTATAATGTTTTTGTTCAACCTCCCCTCCCCTTCACATACAGTAGTTTTCAATTCAAAAGCCACCCAGTAACAAATGTAGCCCAAAGTCAAATCCAGAAAGGATTTTTTTGGAAGACTTCTTGAGATTCTTTAAATGTTTCATTTTTTTTTAAATTATATATGCCCATTTGGGTGGACTATAAATAATTTCATTTAAGAAATTTTATTTAAAACATGATGTAAGAATCTCAATTCTTAGTGTCTTAACTAATTCATTTTTCATGAACACAATAACATAATAATAATCAGGAAGAGGGAGCGCTTTAACTTTTTAAAAAACCTAGGTCATAATGGCACTATGAAATTACATAGAAAAGAAAGGAAGCAAACTATATGATCAAGATATTTCCTTTTATGTCTTTTTTTTCTTTTTGAGATAATTAAATCATTGACATGAAAGGATTTTGGAGGCAGGATGTGGTGGATTAGAAACGGTTCTGGACCTGGGGACTTGGTTTATTCAACTTTGGGCTTTGCCTCCAACTTGTGTGGTTCTGGGAACTCATTTTCCCTCTCTGGACCTCAATTTTTTAATTTTTATTTTTGTAAAACAAGTTTTAGCTTAGATTATTTACAAGGATTTTCCATTTATAGTTTATTTCATTTAAATTATTCAATAGTTAGCTCAATTTAGCACTTTATTAGCAACTGTCCAGAGTTGACAGGAATGTTATTTTACATTTTAAATTCCCCATTACCTCTAAATAAAGTATCAGTGTCGCTAAGCAGTTTTACTACTGATATAAAGCCCTTCAGGAGTAACTTTTGATACAGACACTAAATAATATATGTATTTACATACATTACATCATGTATGTATTTTTTCAATAACAGTTAAGTGAACACCTTCTGTGACCAGGCACTATGGCAGGCACCCAGACCTTGGAGAGCATATAGACCACAGTCTCTGCCCTCAAGGAGAAGGACAAGGATTTTTTCGATGGAGCAAACTTTTCTTCAGTTAGTTTTGCAGTTCCTGTAAAGCTGATGGTAACCAACTGTGTCTCCGTTCCTGGGCACAGGCTTGCCACAGAGTGAGTGCAACTGAATCCTGGTAGGCATGTGTTCCTGGGAGCCATGTGAGAGATTTATTATAAAAGTTGGCTCTGCTGTAATTATGATTTCATTGACTGTGTTTGATACTATTTAATGCTTCTCTTTAAATAAAGATTTAAGAGTCACAAAATAATATATTCTCATAAAACGGCTCAGCCTGTCATATTATTCCATTTTATTACAAATGCCCAGTTTTCTAAAGAAATTGTAAAATTTTCATGTATTATTCCAAATATAGTCAGGACTGGATGGATATCAAGGATGATTCATTTACTGCAATCAAGGGGAAAAGATAATTGTTTCAGAAAATTGTCACACTCATTGAAAAGTAGGTTTGTTTGGGATTCTAGGGTTCATCTATATTAGTGGTACTCAATAAGAAGATTTGGCAAGGAATATGCTTATTTGGGAAAGAATTCTTGATAGAGGTGAACTCTGGTGTAGCAACACGTCAATATAAACGGTGAAGCCAGGAAAGAGACCCTTAGAAAATAAGAAGGTCCTTCAGTGCAAAGTTGTCTTTAGAGATGAGAGAGCTTTAAAAGCAAAGTGTGACTTCTGTGGGGAGCATGTCAGGCAGGGGAAGGGAGAAGACTTGTTGATTAGATTGTGCTTTGAGGTCAGATGTGATGGTGGGGGACAATACGTATGTTCCACAGATTTAAAAATTCAGATAGCATAGTTTTAGCTACCCAGAGATTCCAAGTTTATTCCCCCCTTACCATGTAGTCAGGACCTGACAAAAGAGATAATTAGTTCCCCAAATCTCAATATCTAGAGTCGGTTTAGATAACCTTGACAAATGAAGGTGACTGTTTAGGTGAGGAAATAATCTGATCTGATCATCTCAATAACTCTACATTCAGTGGCTTTTTGAGAAACTCTAACTCTGACCCCATGTTTGAGTTCTCTTGCCCTTCTAAATAGGAGGGTCTACTTTGCAAGAAGGGATTTAAGAAACAGCTTATCCAAATGATCAAAATAAGGCACTGTGCATAGCCTCTACATAAAAGCTAAGTGAGATATACTTTCCATAAGATGGTATTTCATTTTTTTCTAGTGCTGCCCATTAAAAATGTATAAATCCCTATGAAAGTGACAAGCCAGAAGTGTATGAATGGTGACTTCTGGGGTACATCACTTTAGAGCAGTGTTCATCCACAGCAAAAGGTCCACGCTCTTCACGGTCAGATCAACAACACACCATTAGGAAGGTTTTGTTTTGTTGCTGACGTGTCAGGGAGCAAGATGCCAAGGAATCTCACAAAGAGAAGAAACTCATGATGTAACTCCACCCTCTTACAAGACTTTTAACCTTCACAGCTATGGAAAACTGTGGGATGTCTACTGAAGTCAATACTTTTATGGCATTAAAAAGTTTACCCCTTTACCATTCTATTGAAACATGGAAGAAGAAAGATATACTTTGTTACTTTGCCTACTATTCCCATTTTATGAAGAATCGTGTGCTTTAAATAGATGTAAAACTTTTAAAACTCTAGTTGGTCTTTCCTATTGGAAATTTTAAACTATGGGTTGAAATCGTGTTCTCTATAGCTTGCCTTAGGAAGCTCCTCTATGACCATAGATGGAGTCGTCCTTTACAGGGTCCTCTCTAAATAACAGTAATCAGTGTGGACTTGCCCCTAAGCTCCTCCCACACCCTCTGTCACCAAGGCCTCCTCTCTCTTTCTGGACAAGCTGGTCTGCTCCAGGGCCTTCAATAACATCTGTACCCTCAGACCTAACTTTCCCTCCCCTTGCGCGGTCCCGCAGTGTTTCCTGTTATTCTGACCTTGCCTTCCCCACAGGGCTCATCTCTATTTTATGCTATCTATTGTGAAAACAAGATCATCTTCCCAGAGAAAGCATCAGGCCCCACTCAAATCTGCTGTCACTGTGGAAAGAATCCCCAAGCCCTTGCTCCCCAAGGCACAGAGCCCACAGTTGTTGTAGCTTCTTTTCTGTTCACACTCCGTGCTGAATTAGTCACCAAATCCTGCGACATTTTTTTTTTTAACAATAGAGATAAAATCAGTCTCTTTTTCTTCATTTTAATAGTTAAATCTCTGATTCAGGTTCTGTTTAAGTCACACATAGTCTACTGTCACTGGTCTCTCTCCCTCTCTTCTCATCAATTCAAAATACAATGGTTAAAATCATTTTCATCTCACTTGCTTTGACTAGATTTTTTTTTTTTTTCAGTTCACAGGCTTAGGATCATAAAATAATAGAATTTTAAAGATAGAAAGGACCTTAAGAATCACCCAGTCCCCATTCTATTATGGATGAGGGAATAGGTAGTGAGGAAGGCAAAACTGCCCAAGATCATACGAATTGTCTGAGCTGGAATTAGACCCAGGCTGCTGATGTCCGTGAGTTCCCTTTAAGAGTCCACATTGCATCATCCTGTGTGTGAACACTGAACCTTCCGTTCCTCCATAATCCTGTGCACTGGGGTGTCTGTCTTTCTCACTGTACCTCACGCACTTACAAATTTCTTTTACTCTAGTCAGGGAGAGCTGGTTTCCTCCTAAACTCTTTTACTCAATTTCCCCACTTTCATGGACTCACATATTATTTCTATCCAACTACTACAACACTTCCTTCCTCTGATTCAAAACTAACTTCAAATCTAATCTCCTCGAAGAAATGGCATGCTAGTGGTCACCCTCTCACCGAAATGCTCAGCTTTCATGTACATTTTCTTCCTCAGCCTTCTCTCTAGCTTATTTGAATTCAACAAGAAGTTACCAGCACCTACTAGAAGCTAAGCAAAGTGAATAATCCCTTTGTCACTTAAAAGGCAGGGGGGAAAAAAAAAAAACCAACAAACGTAAACCAATCCAGAAATCATTTCAAACCCTCCACTAGTTTGGAAACATAGCTGAAGATCAGGGCTCTCATTCACAAAACACAGCCTAATTTTGTTCTGTTGTGATGCCTGGAAGAATCGTTTTCTCTTGGATCCATTTCGGTCTATTAGCAAGTGTTGCTATTAGGCTATGGAAGGGTTTCTAGGAAGGTCTAGCAATGGAAATCCTCATTATTTTTCCTTTGCTAATGATTACTGGTGATATTGGAAAAAATCATATCATCTTCACGAACTGCCAATTTTCTCAAGAAATTTCACCCTTTGTCCTCAGAACAGATATAATACATTATAATACACTGCAAGGTGCTGCCCACTATTGCTTAATAAAGTTGTGTCATCAGAATTATTCTTTAAAATTAGTGAACTATTGCCTGGGGCTGGAAATATTTTTATTGTTTAAAGATTTTCTGTTGTAATGGAATTGGACTTATTCATAATATTTAAAATTCTGGATTTGTTTAGTCACCAACTTGACGGTAAATGGGCAGGCATTATTTATTTAGGGTGTGGGATAGGCAAGCTTTTCTTCTGAGACCAAATTATTGGCAATTCTTTAATTAATCTAGTAGAAGATGAATTGAGACCGCAGGATATTAGTTCCTGCTGATACTCTAAAAACGTGACACTGTTACATCATAACTAATGCTCGAATCCCCAGGGACACAGCATCCTGAAAATGTTACCTTAAATGAGAGAGTACTCATTACTATGATGGAACCAAAGTATGGATTTGACTTATCTGCAGAGCTTTGAAACTGGGGCATTTTTTTGTCTGTGGGTTACGGCCCCATTTCTAGAAAAATCTATCTGAGCCTAATGTAACCTAGCAAATCTTTCAAATGAAAGAGTCTTGTGGGAGGCAAGTTGTCATTTTCTGACATATTATTTAGGGCTCAGCTCGGGTTTCATTCTTTCTTCTTTCCCCACTTAAACCCCCTGCTCATTCTCCACAAGCGCCATTTTCTAATTAAGGCAAATGAAATTTGTAATGCGTAGAAGGGAGATGTGACCCCCCCTTGTGAGCCAGCCTTGCTCTTCCCTGCACACCATTAAAAAATAGAATCCAGGGGTGGTTGTTTTTTTAATTGGTATCACTTTGTCTTTAGTGCAAAACACATGGCAATAATTTAGTGAACTTCAGTATTTCTCTTGTGGCAAATTGATAGCATAATTTTATTATGAGTGGAACAATGACTTCTGGGAGCAGGAGAGAGTCTTCCAGAACTACACATAACTCGGCTGACTAAATGTAATACTTGGAGAAGGTAATGAAAACAGAGCTGAGGCTCAGCAAGGACTAGGAGATTTCAGTTTCTCGCTCCTGTCAAAAGGCTACTCAATAAATCATACCTGAAGCTTATTTAATGTCAGAAGCCAATAAGCTGATAAAGTACATTGGGGTTCTCATCTCAGAAAAGGCACACTGAGTCACGTGATCTCTGGTCCCTGGACCCGATGGGGTCATATAATCTGTCTATGGATTTTAATAAGTAACCTATTATGTTCTCTTTGGTGCTAATTATTTTACACTTCACTTGTTTCCTGTTTACTGACATTGCTTTAGCAATTTCACTCTGAAAAAATTACGAGGAAAGGGAATCCGGATGACTTTTACTATTCTATTCCACAGGGGTTTTCTACTTTTCTCTTTAACGTTCTTCTTCTATACCAGCCGAGGCCACCAAACACAAACACAAAACACTGAATCCATGGGAACATTGTAGGATAACAGGAAACCCGCATATTTCGTAAAGCAAAGAGCCACACTAAGTCACATGGGTCCAAGACTATCAGTATTTAGTAACTCATAGCTAAGAAAGTATTTGGAGTTTACCCTATGGAACTTGGCTTCAGGTAACACAGGAAATAAACCAGCTATGACCAAATTCCATTGTGCTACTTTCTACACAACTTTATGAAGAAGAAATTTGCTCATGAGCACCCAAAAATACCTATGCATCCTTTCAACTGCAAAAACAAAACAGTGAGAATCAGATCCATAATTAAAAAAAAAAAGACCACTCTGCCCAAATGAAATCCTTGTGCATTTCACTGCATACTTTACTTTGAGTATTCTCACCCATCAGACTACTGGAATCAGAGTCCCCTCTTTTGAAGAGGGTACTTTTCTGAATTTTAGAAAACATAGTGCAGAGACAAAGAAAGCCCCCATGTGTTTCATAATTTTTAAGTGAAATGATATTTAAAATCTAGGTTTAAAATACCTGACAGTTTAACCTTGAAATTACCAAAATTATCAGCCAGGTGAAAGTATGCTAATATCTGTGACCACCTCTGTGAAGGAGATCTATCAATTTTGATTGATAGATCAATCAATAATGAAAAAAGGAATCCTCTGGCCATCCTTCTTATGGTATAGGCTTAGTCAAGAATGACCGGGTCCTCCCTCAAGAATTGCGCTGAAACCATTAAGCCAAGATCATTAATGAGATTTTTCACTTGTGGGTCTTTGAGGTAGATTTGAATCCAGATCTTTGGGGATTAATCCACTGTCCCACCACTCCCTTAGTAATCACTGCTAAAGTTTTTGTTTATCTAAAGTCTTTAAGGAAGTTTGGAACTCAAGAGGTCAACATTAAACAGCCTGAAACCTCAGCTCAAAGGGACTTATCTAAAAGATAAGCTGTATCTAGAGACAGACGGGAAATCTCGTATCTCTCAATGTTTACCTTGCAAGGGAAAAAGAGAAAGAACTCTGATGTGTTCCAACCTGAGTGCAGAATTAACAATTCTGACCAGGACAGGGAGTTAGTGCAAATCTATCTTGAATGATCAGTCAGCAATAATGATTCTGATTCATGCACAAAAGACATGCAAACAAAAACCCAGAAACAAGGTTTTCTATTATGATTACAATAAAACAATGAAGCAGGAAAAAGATGTGAAAAAGCAAAATTAAAAAAAAGAAAAACTGTATATATTTTCCTACCCAGATTGCTAACGATTTTGCAGATAAAAAATAATTTTCCTTGTTTCTAGAGAATAGAGGAAATAGTTCTGAAAGTCATGAATTGGATAGAATTTCTGGGATAAGCACTGGGAGGTGTCACCTAGCCGATGCTCGTTCTCTAATATTTGAAAAATCCAACACAATGAAAACAACAGTAGCAACAACAAAACAAGTCTTTTGTTTTAGACTCGAGATCAAGAGGTTAATGGGACCTACATTTACTCATTAACGGAGCAAATTCTCAACTAAGTAATTTTTGGAAGGCTGCTCTCCAGTGAATGAATGCATGAATGAATGAGTGAAGTGAATTAGGACATGGCCTAAAGATGATTCATAAAATACTTATTTCTCTGAGAGTGAGTTTTTAGAATACATTTAAAAAACACTCTATCCTGAGGGTAATGGAAGAAACGAGGAAAAAAATTTACTGGAAATGGCAGCAACGTGGTAAAAAGGACTGAGAACTCAGAACAAAGTTACAGCCAGCAAGACTCTCATTTTTAAAGGTAAAAAAATTTAGGGAAAGTAAACAACTTGGTATTGGTATATTCTGATCTATCTTTTTACCTTCCTTTTAATAGCTTCTAATTTAAAGGTTCTGTTTCAACTTTGCATTTACAAGCCCCTTTCTATTTTCTGCATTCTAGAAACAAGTTAGAGGCTAATGTGAAGATTCCTTTCTATTAATTTTTTTAATACAGCTTTATTGATCTGTGACTGGGGTTAGGAACATTTACTGAATCAGCAGCTATAATTCTGTAACATTTTCAATGAATTGTCTTCATTTTTTTCCTACTTAAAAATAAGTACATAGCAAGTCAATATCATCCTACTTTAAAAACATGCAACTCACTGAAATATAGACTTTTATTTCTGTGTCACTCTGAGAAACCATGTCAATCATGCCAACTGAGATGGATAAAGGACTTATTTGAACAAACTTCTGTCTCTCTTCCAAATACTGCTATAATGAAGTATACAAGTAGGTAGAGCCTTGTGCCTAACCCAGGACTTGTCTGCGGAGTTTATTGTCTTTATCAATGAAAGAGAGGGGGCTAATTCTAAAAACCTTCAAATATCAAAAATAGTCTACATTTTTGGCTGAAATTTCCGCCCCCCGCCCCATATTTAGAGACTTTTGAAAACCGCTAAGGCTCAGCATGAGAAATTTTATCTTCAAAAAAGTTCGCATTTAAGTATTTTCTTTAAGGGGCATTTTTTGGAACTGTTTCATAAACTTGTTGCATTCCTTTTTTGTTGTTTTGTGTTTTCTCTGTTAGCACTGTACTTTCCTCCAAACGAGGAACTCTTTTTCTCCCCTTATTGGCATTCCAACCCAGCAAAGAAATATGCATCCTGAGATAATGCTGCCAGCTTGCTATGAAAACCATATTTCATTCTTTCTTTGCAGAGCAAAAGGGAAAAGCACAAAGGAGCTGGTATAATTGAATGTAAAGGATTGCAGCAAACCTCCCCTTTGAGTCCCCTTGCTGGCATCCCCTTCCTTTATTTCCCCCTCCACTCCTTTTGTTTACCACTTTTAAAAGGCTCTTGCTGAGTCTGAGCCGCCTGCCCAAATTTGGACTGAATCTCAATTTCTGGAAATGGTACTCCCATCTCTACAAGATAGAAGGTGTCTAGAAATGCTGGTGTGACATGGCAATGGATTGGAGGCACAGCTGCCTAGGTACAATAGATGTCTTCAATTTTCAGATCAGTGTGGGAATGTCAGGAATCTGCTACAGAAAGTAACATAGGCAAATACTGTAATAGTCCCTCTAATTCAAAACTGGCATGCTATGGGTTGATGCCCTGGTCACTCCCAGTTCCATTTGCTGTAGACAGAGCAAAATGAAATCCATTTAAATTTCCGGGCAATCCCTCTGGTTAAACATTAATCACGTGTATTTTTCTTTTCCTGTCTTTTAATCTCTCTTACCACCTCCCTTTGGTTTTCCTCTCAGAAACAACTGCAGGTTCCCAAGGAATGATAATATGACCATGGAGACAGAGTGAGTGGAAGCTGGGTAGAGCTGGAAAGAGACTGGAAACCCTACTGCTGACACAAAATCAGCTCTTTCACCCCAGGAGCGACTGTTGGGAAGAAAACGCTCTGGTTTTAGCAAAAGACCTCATGAGGCTTTTTGGCACTGCATCTCTGGCATGTCTGCCTCCTTCCCTGGTCACTGATTTCTCTGGCATAGGAGGCCATGTGAAAGAGAAGCATTTCACCTCAAGCTCACCAACCTGGAGTGCAAAAGCACTCTTTTCTGCCTTCCTTTCCTCAGCATTGGCAGTTTGAGCACATTAAATGCTGACAATGAATCTAGCACCTGGCAAATCTGACTTGAGATTCAAATGGATTTTTATTCAGAAACATAGATGTTACTTGGAAATAATCAGCGAAGACGGCAGCTCTGTGTTTAACAAATGGCCGTGGTGGAAACTGCTGAGCAGAGAGAGGCTGTTTGGTCCAGCCAGCTCATTCCCTTAGGTTTATCTCAACTCCACCTCCTTGGTCTATCACTCTCTCCTTCAATCCTTTTTCTCTTGAGATAAAAGTGTCCAGCTGTCTCTGTGCCTCATTTAGATTTCCTGCACCACTGGCCAATCGTTCCATATGTTTACTACAAAATTATTTTCCTCAATTCCCAGCTTACTCGTGATGTCCTAATATTACACCGTATTTCCTGGTGTCTGTTCTCCTTGCCGGGGAGTGACAACATACATACCTTTGAAAATGACTTGTCTTTGCTGTAAAGAAGTGCAACCTCTTTTACCACTAACCCAGCCTCCTCCTCATTTAATTAGGCTTCGAATTGGGCTTGGGGATTCACTGACAGAGGGTCTGACATTGACCCTGTCTTCAAACCCACCTAGAACACTACTATTGCCCTTTTAAGTGTAAGCGGCAAAGAAAAGCATCTGGGCACCCACATCTCTCCGGACTGATGGATTCCTGAGGAAAATGATTGCTTTCCTGAGGCTACCACTCTGTTCCTGTCATATTTTAATCAAGGCTGGGAAGGTCTTCTAACAAACCTGCCTTTTATTTTCAGAGTACTCTTAACTTATATGTTGGCACACACAAATTCTTTTGTCTCCTCATCTTTCCATTTCGCACGTAAGAAAACCAAGTCACCTGGGTAGTTAGTGAGCCTTCCTAAAGGGAAAAACTGATTCCCAAGATAACTTTCCCTGCACAGTTGTTTGTTTGTTTGTTTGTTTTTGGCCATGCTGCGTGGCTTGCGGGATCTTAGTTCCCCGACCAGGGATCGAACCCACGCCCTTGGTAGTGAAAGTGCAGAGTCCTAACCACTGGACCGCCAGGGAATTCCCCCGGCACAGTTCTTCAGTCCGAACTGAGCAAGCTCTTATCTAGTCTAGAAAAATTCGTCCACATGGTCAAACTGAAATAGGTAAAACAAAACTGTCGCTTCCCATGAGGAAGTTCCACAAAGTGGATGTCTGATTATTAAAAGCTGTTGTAGCAAGAAAGATTGTTTTAAGACCATTGATGGAAAGGTGGGAGAAGCAGGACGAAGATTTTATATCTTCAGT